>NC_052162.1:115067106-115178126 GCF_902713615.1 Scyliorhinus canicula
GAAAGGATTCACTCGGTCAACACACCTGCTGAGACACCAGCAAGTCCACGAATGATGGTATGGGTTGGATTCTGCTGTTAATCAGGACTGCACGGTGGTGCAGTGGTTAGCACTGCTGCCTTACGGCGCTAAGGTCCCAGGTTCGATCCCGGCTCTTGGTCACTGTCCGTGTGCAGTTTGCGCATTCTCCCTGTGTTTGCGTGGGTTTTGCCCCCACAATCCAAAGATGTGCAGGGTAGGTGGATTGGTAGGTGGGCTGGTTTAGCTACAAGGGGCTGGTTTAGCTCACTGAGCTAAATCGCTGGCTTTTAAAGCAGGTCAGCAGTACGGTTCGATTCCCGTACCAGCCTCCCCAGACAGGCGCCGGAATATGGCGACTAGGGGCTTTTCACAGTAACTTAATTGAAGCCTACTCGTGACAATAAGCGATTTTCATTTTCATTTCAAATTGCTCCTTAATTGGAAAAAATGAATCGGGTAGTCTAAAACTTTTTTAAAAATTGCTGCTGTTAATCACTTCCAGGATGAACCATGTTCATTCTAACAAGTTGGCGAAATGGGAGCGTCAGAATCTCTGCGCGACAGCCAGTCTCACGACTTGTTCCCAGCGGGCTGATGCTCTTTGAGCCTGAGAGAGCAGATTTCCACTGAAAGGATTCACAAAGGCTGATGAAGGACATTTATTTTATCCTGGCGAGTAAATAGTATTTTTCCTCCACATACAAGATCAAAACTAAATACTGAATGTAGCAGGATGACAATCTGCTAAACATCCACAAAGCATGATGGGAAAAGTAGCCAATCTTACACAAGCCCAGGGAGGAATCAGGGCTAACCCACTGTGCCACCATGCTGCCTCCTGTTTTAAACACTAATAAAGAATGAGTTGTACATAATATTTTGTGTCAGTGTTTCTTTGTCCCCATCCTTGTCTGAGGTTGATATCCTCGTCTGAGGGTCAACATTTGGCGTCTCTGGGTGGGCATATTTAAGTGGCGTCCCTGTGTGAGCATGGTTAAGTGATCACCTTAATGTCACACCATGTCCAAATTAAAATTATGGCTGGTAATAATCCAGATTGGGAAAGAGTACTCCCAAGATTACCTAAAGAATAAATGGCCTAAATGATTTGAAGATGCCAATAAGGCATTCATGGGTCCGGGACCCTTTGGACACTGCAAAGGGGTGAGAAAGGGGCAAGCGAAACGTGCCTCCAAGCTGAGCAAGGCTACAGTGAAAGCTAGTTGTATGAGAAGGAGGTAGAAAATGCAAGGTTATAATAGCAGTTGAGTGCTGCAAAACAGGAAACCGACACATAGCCTTAGAAACTGAACAGAGGAATGAAATGCAGATGTTACAGATGAGTCAATTTCAGACAGTGCGAGGAGGAAAATAGAGAGAAAGCTTAGAGAGAGAGAGATGCACCTAAGAAGAGGTTTGTGGGTATAGGGCAAAAGTGTAGCGATTTACAGGCTGCTGTGAAGTCAAACATGGACTAGAGACAGAAATCGGCCAACCACACGAAGTGTCAGAAAGAGCGAGAGATGCAGATAAAGAGGATAAAGGCATGTGTTCAGACCATCTGTATTATACTGTCCCTTTTATACAGACATTTGATCTCTTACCTTTTGTTACCTCAAGTACTATGTATAAGCTACTAAACCTAATTACCCATTGCCATTTCTTCCTCGTCTGGAGAATGAGATACATTAGGTATATAATCCAATATCATTTGCGTTATGACTGGGGCATGGAGATGGTGCAAATCCATAAGTGTATTTGGACATTTGAGCACCAATTCCACAAACTCTCCCACAATGTAGAGGAGTCTATTTGTTCAATATTGTTTGTTAAAGCCTTGGTTCATTGTTGGAATGGATAGTATGACCTGTACACTTGTTGAGTTTGCATCTGAATTCCAATCAGGTGCTCTGGTAGTGGTGGGATTGTATAAGAGTAAGTATTGTGTTTATTGATTTCAAATATTGTGTTATGATTCAAGGGTTGTGTTATCTTTCATGTTTTCCATAATTTGAATATCAACTGTTCTATTATATATTTCAACCAGTTCCACTTTGGCATCTGTCGGTGTAAACAAGAGCGGTTTGAACAGGGGGTATACCCGGGTTGTTGCCATTGGAGTTCTCATTGTCCTTTAGGTTGTACAATATCTCCCATCACCCATGTATGCAATATGATACATGGTTGCACAAATGGCTAGCACTGTGGCTTCACAGCGCCAGGGTCCCAGGATCGATTCCCCGCTAGGTCACTGTCTATGCAGAGTCTGCACGTTCTCCCCGTGTCTACGTGGGTTTCCTCCGGGTGCTCCAGTTTCCTCCCACAGTCCAAAGACGTGCAGGTTAGGTGGATTGGCCATGATAAATTGCCCTGAGTGACCAAAAAAAGGTTAGGAGGGGTTATTGGGTTATGGGGATAGGGTGGAAGTGAGGACTTAAGTGGGTCGGTTCAGACTCGATGGGCCGAATGTCCTACTTCGGCACTGTATGTTCTATGTTCTTTGCAGCCCACATAATTTCCATTGTTCAATTGATTGTAGCATGAAATTCACATCTTCTTCACGGTCATATGTTGAGAATGTGAAGCAAGGGTTAATAGCTAGAACAATCCAGAATTAATGGGACACATTAGTGGAAAGTTACTAATAAGGGAGTTATTGAATTCGTGAGCCGACTCATGACTGTAAGCCGAATAGCCTTGAGAAAAAAGGAAGATGGCTGGATGACGGAATATGAATTGTGGGAGCCATTGATACTGTGGCTGAACACCTGTTGTTTTGCTAAAATTGCTATATACTCATATGCCAATAGATAACCTCAATGTCTGTAAAATCATGTATTGAAAATATGGCAATAACAAGTTAATCATGTATTAGATCTTTGGTAAAAACAAGCTATATTTTGTAATGGGGGCAAGGTCAAGTGAATGTAAGGGACAGCCCCTTAAAAAAATATAAAGACAGGATGTTTTGAGCAAAACTTTGGCACACTCAGAGGTGTTTCTTTGGAATACCTAGAGGGCTGCCCCGATTGCAATAAAGAATATTCTGAAGTACGGATGTGTTCGAGAGTACTTTCTTCCGGACTGAGAGACAAGTGAATTAGAGACACATTCACAAACCCATTCCCACAGTCAGAGCATATAAAGGGTCTCTCATTGGTGTGAGTGACATTGTGGCTCAGCAGGCTGGATGACTGAATCCCTTCCCACGCACAGTGCAGGTGAACGGACTCTCCCCAGTGTGAACTCGATGGTGTTTCTGCAGGTGGGATAACCGAGTGAATTCCTTCCCACAGTCCGAGCAGGTGAACGGCCTCTCCGCAGTGTGAACTCATTCATGTCTCCGCAGGTTGCCGATATCAGTGAATCCCTTTTCAAACTGAGAGCAGGTGAATGGCTTCTCTCCACTGTGACTCCGTTGATGCCTTTCCAGCTCATGTGGGGCTGTGAACCCTTCCCACATACCGAGCAGGTGAACGGCTTCTCTCCAGTGTGACTGCGTTAATGCCTTTCCAGCCCGTACGGGCCTTTGAATCCCTTCCCACAGTCCTCACATTTCCATGGTTTCTCCATGGTCCAAGTGATCTTGCGTCTCACCACGTTGGATGATCAGTTGAAGCCTCGTCCGCACACAGAACACCTGTGTACAGTCTCTCTTTGCTGTGAATGGTGTGGTGTTTTTTTCAGGCTGTGTCACTGGTTAAAGCTCTTTCCACAGTCAGTGCTCTGTAACAGTCTCACACGGGTGTGTGTGTGTGTCTCAGTGCTTTTCCAGACACACTGATGTTTAAAATCTCTTGAAGCAGACAGAATAGACAAACATTTCTCCTTCCAGATTCAAAAGCCGATGATATTTGGTTCCCAAGAATTGAGTGACTCAGTCAGTTCTTGACGTGATATTTAGTTTGAGGTATCCACCTCAAACACCTCTCGTTCTAACTTCCTGCAAAAAGATTTTACAAAAGTCATCACTGTCAGTACAGGATAGAAATTCAGAACGGACAATTCTAGTTTCTATCGAACATTCTTTCCTCTCTGTCTTTCCCTCAAATTCCCTAAATGTCCATTTCACACACTCTCCCACCATTCTCACTCTGTTGTATCTGATATTCACCCTCCCAATTCTCCTGAAGACGCTGAATCAGGCTGATTCACAGATCCAAGCTCACTGCTTCCTGTCCTGGACACAGAGGCTGCCAGACAGATGTATGTCTATGTTACTGGATGAAAAATGTGTGTAATATACAGACTGGATTGACTTCCTTTCCCTCCCAATCCTCATGAAGGTGCTGATTGATGATCAACAAATCTAAACTCATTACAACCTGTACAAGAGCAGAGACTCTCCATCTAAGTATATTTACTGATTAGAGATGGGGTGATTCTGAGGAAGAATTTTATTTAGTCACAGAGTGATCATGTCGAGGAACTCACTGCGCACAATGGTTGTGGAAGTCGAGATGATCGATAATTCAAAATGAAATTGAAGAAAATCAGGTGAACAGAGATATAGAGGGGGATTGGGACTGATTGTATTGCTGTACAGAGAGTCAGCATTGACTCGAGTTGCCAAATGGATTCTGTCAATGCTGCAATAACTGTATGACTTGTAATATATCAGGTAGGTACAGTACTATTTACAAAACTGGAACTAATAATCCATGTATTTTATGACAAAACCATCAATAATATATCTAATATATTCCATATAACAACACTGGACATATCTGTCCGATTACAGTTTAGCTGGGGCTCGTGGTTGCCATACTCCGTCAAATGCTGCCTCGACGTCAAGGGCAGTCACTCCCACCTCACCACTGGCATTCATGTCCATGTTTCAACCCAGACTGCAACGAGGTCAGGAACTGAGTGACCCTGGCGGAACCCAAATTGAGCATCCGTGAGCAGGTTATTGCTGAGTAAGTACCACTTGATGGCACTATTCACGACTCCTTCCATCACTTTGCTGATGATAGAGAGTAGACTGAAAGGGCGACAATTGGCTGGGTTACATTTGTCCTGTTTACTGTCCCCTTAAATGTCATCCATCTCCTGGGGAAACCAGTCCTTTAATTGTGAACATTAGGAAAGAGACCATCCTTTTAGCCAGACAAAGAAATGTGTCAAGCTGAGGGAGCAAAGGATATCAATGTCTTTAAAAGAGAGAGAGAGACCTGGGCCTAGCTGTGCAGAGTCTGCACCCTCCCTGGATTCACTTCCTTTCCCTTCAGTTGCTGCAAGTGACCAATTGAAGGTCAGAACGAGAAAAGAAATGGAAAAGGGGAGAAAAGAAAGTGTTTTACTCACAGATGTTGGAGACAGGTGGAGGTTTCAGTCTGTGTGCAGCTCAAGCTCACTCAGGGTTGGGGGAACAACAGCTTTGCTCGGCACAAACTTCCATGTCCAGCTTCCGCATCAGATTGGCTGAGAAACAGAGTCCTTCCGGTTTTCCTATCTTCTCATTGGTCAATACCTCAGCAGTAAAGTCAGCAGAAGTGAGCTCTTCGGCACATGCGCAACTTCTCCTCCCCTTGGACATGCGCAGTCCCGGGTCAAGGGAGGAGGAGGCCACCAACGGCCGGAACTGTCAGCCGGTTGCCGGGAAACCGCCTTGACAATGTGCTGGGGGAGTGGAACAAAGGGTGGGGGGGGGGGGGGCTCCCGTGTCCGCGCAACGCGCGGGTGCGCTCAAATGCATGACGTCACAGCGGAACGGATTTATTCCTGTTGGCTGATTCAGAGGATGAGCTCCTTTGTGATGTCACAATGTGGAGGTTGGACAATGAGTTTCAGACTAAAACTTCCTCCTCTGGGCAACATCTGGGAGCAAATCAATGTCTCTCCCTTTCAGAAGGTCATCAGATATAGGAGCAGAATTAGGCCATTTGGCCAATCGAGTATAATCCTTCAACCTGATTAAAAATCTGTCCAACTCCTCCCTAAATTTACTCACTGTCCCAGCTCCACCGCACTCTGGGGTCGTGAATTCCACAGATTCACAGCCCTTGGAAGAAGCAGCTTCTCTTCAACTCTGTTGGCCAATGGTTAGCACTGCTGTCTACGGCGCTGAGGACCTGGGTTCAATCCCGGCCCTGGGTTACTGTCTGTGTGCACAGTAAGAAGTCTTACAATACCAGGTTAAAGCCCAACAGATTTGTTTCAAACACAAGCTTTCGGAGCACCGCTCCTTCCTCAGGTGAATCCTGGTGTTGTAAGACTTCTTACTGTGCTCACCCCAGTCCAACGCCGACATCTTCACATACTGTCTGGAATTTGCACTTTCTCCCCGTGTCTATAGGTTTCATCCCCATAACCCAAAGATGTGCAGAGTAGGTGGATTGGCCACACTAAATTGCACCTCAATTGTAAAAAAAATAATTGGGCACACTGAATTTATTTTAAAATTAAAACTGTTTGAATTTGCTACCGCTTATCGTAAGACTATTACCTCTCGTTCTGGAATGCCCTGCAAGAGGCAGCAGCTGCTCCAAGTCTACTTTATCTTTCCATTTCTTTTCTCATTCTGAGGGGACATTGGTGACTTGCAGCAACTGAAGAGAAAGGAAGTGAATCCAGTCTGTATGTTGCACACATTTTTAGTTCAGTAATATAGACATATTTCTGTCTGGCAGTCTGCATGGAGAATTTCAGGCCTCTGTCCAGTATAGGAAGCAGTGAGCAGGGATCTGTCAATCAGCCTGAATCAGCACCTTCAGAGAATTGGTAGGGTGAATATTGGATACAGCAGAGTGAGATGGAGGGAGAGTGTGTGGGATGGAGATTTACAGCTTTTGAGGAAAGAATGTTTCACAGGAACTAGAATTGTCTGTTCTTAATTTCCATTTGTGAATACCTTTTACAAGATATTAGATGATGATTTGTAGAAAAAAAGACTTCAGGATTTGGAAGAGTCACTTGGTTATGAGCGGCATGGTGGTTAGCACTGTTGCTTTATAGCACCAGGGTGCCAGGTTTGATTCCCGGCTTGGGTCACTGTGCGGAGTCTGCACGTTCTCCACATGTCTGTGTGGGTTTCCTCCGGTTTCCTCCCACAAGTCCCGAAAGATGTGCTGTTAGGTAATTTGGACATTCTGAATTCTCCCTCTGTACCCAAACAGGCGCCGGAATGTGGCGACTTGGGGCTTTTCCCGGTAACTTCATTGCAGTGTTAATTTAAGCCTACTTGTGACAATTAAGATTATTATTATATCAGGACCTGAATATCATCAGGAGAACCATCACTGCAAGACACTTCTGGGGTTAAGGGTTGACAGTCAGGCAAGGGAATAGAATGGAAGTAAACCCAGGAACGAAGAGTCACATTGGACTGGTTCCAGGGGAATTGAGTGACAACTTCAGTGATGTTACCATGGAGTGCGATTTTTGATTGTGTTCAAAGTAAAAGGGCACCGTTCTATTTATATTTTAATGAATACTTTCCTTATAAAAATTGTGATTAGGCAGTGTTGTTTCTAGTTTGTATGCTGCAGGAAAAGTCACAAACTTGAAGTTTTTGTCTTATGACTCATTAATTTGTTCACTGGGTTTACAATTTATTTTTTAAAATTACTGATCTTGACAGAGATCTTGCACAGTTGGTTTAGAGCCACAAGTTTCAACTTCCCATTTAATCCTCAGGCAACTTGCTGTCTCTCTGTTGCTCATGTCAATGACAGCCCAGTAACTGAGCTGAGGGCTGGAGATGCTGTGACCCCTTGTCGGAGCTGGAATCAGTAGAAAGAAGAACCATAGTTTCTTTTTTTTAGAAAATATGTTATTAAGGCATTTATAATTGTAACAATTTTAACCATCAGGTATCAAAAGGAACAAAACAAGACACCTATCCAGTAACATACCCCAGCCCACATGGCTTACACAAACAGGACCTCCTTCCCCAGCCCCCCTTTCCACTGGTGTTCCTAACCTTACTCAAACCCCCATGCCCCCCCCCCCCCCCCCCCCCTGCTCACAGCGTAATTTTTCTTGAAGACGTCAATGAGCGGCAAACCCCTGTAA
Source organism: Scyliorhinus canicula (assembly GCF_902713615.1). Classification (NCBI taxonomy): domain Eukaryota; kingdom Metazoa; phylum Chordata; class Chondrichthyes; order Carcharhiniformes; family Scyliorhinidae; genus Scyliorhinus; species Scyliorhinus canicula. The sequence goes on from NC_052162.1 coordinate 115,075,144, forward strand.
CGATCCCCTCAAGGTAAACTTGATTTTCCCAACTTCGGGAGTTCCGAGTCCCTCCATCCCAGTAGGATCCGTCTCTGAGCCTCCAGAGAGGCAAAGGCCAGAACATCGGCCTCTCCACCCCCGGGCTCCTGGATCTTCCGACACATCAAAGATCGGCACCTCTGGACTCGGTACCACCTTCGCCTTTAATACTTCTCACATGTGGTCAGCAAACCCCTGCCAGAAACTTCTCAGCCTCGGACATGCCCAGAACAAATAAACATGGTTCACAGGTCCCCCCACACAGCGCCCACACCTGTCTCCCACCCCCTCAAAGAATCTGCTCATCTGCACCCCCGTCCTGTGCGCTCTCTAGACCACCTTGAATTGTATTAGGCTGAGCCTGGCACAGGACGAGGATGCATTGATATGCCTCAGGGCCTCCTCCCATAATCCGGCCTCCAACTCCCCACCCAGCTCTTCATCCTACTTTTGCTTCACCTCCCTCAGGGCTCCCTCCCACTCCATCAGTTCCTTGTAGTTCTCTTGAAACCTTCCCTCCCTTACTCCTACTTTCGACACCACCTTATCCGGTAGCCCCTGGTTGGGAGGGGGGGGGGCAGGTGCAGGAAGGGAAGAACCTTAGTTTCTGGTTGAGCTTTGTATGAGCTATTCGACCGTGATGATACATAATAACTAACCAGGTAATATGTTGTGATGAGGATTCAGAAACAGACCCTGTGTACATGAGTTCACTGAAGCTGTGGGCTTGTCAGCTGCACAGTGGAACTAGGCTTGCAACAGCCTCAGAGACCTGTAATATTGTCACTGGGTTTAACCCTGTTCTGTGTTAAACAGACCTATCTGATACTGGGTTATTGTGACATAGTTAATCTGACCCTTAATTCATTCAATTCCAAAAGTTAATAACATTGATTCAAGTACAGTGATTACTCTGTTAATCTGTCAACAAAGTGGTGTCAGTTCATGCAGATCGTGTCTGAACTCAATTTCATTACTTATTTTTGTTACTGACTAGGGTGCCTCTCAGGCAGAACCTGAGGATCGATGGCCTCTCAGAGGGCATTGAGATTGTTGGGCAAAGAAGGTAGTGAAGACTGCCCAGGAAAACATGGCGGAGGCTCAGGGACTGGGATTGCTGGCCCAGTGGTCAATGGAGCAGCTGGTGAAATTCCTTCAGCAGAGCTTCGCCAAGCAAAGACAAGAGTACCTGGACCCAATTAAGCCGGGGATTGACCGGGTGGGGCAAAGATTGGAAGCCCAGGGACAGGCGATCCAGAAGGTGGAAGAGGTGGTGGCTAAGCACGAGGACCAGCTAACCGCGATGGCAGTGGAGCTGATGAGGGACCATCAGAAAAGGCTGCAAGAGAAGGTGGAGGATCTGGAGAACAGGTCACGCAGGTAGAACCTGAGGATCGTTGGCCTCTCGGAGGGCATTGAGGGATCGGACGCAGGGACAGACGTGGCGGGTATGTTCGAGAATCTGCTGGGGGAAGGTTTACTCGACCCTTGGAGGTGGACAGGGCGCACAGAGCGCTTGCAAGGAAGCCACAGATGAATGAGGCGCCGAGGGCGATGGTGGTACGAATGCCCCGGTTCCTGGATAAGGAACAGATCTTGAGGTGGGCCAGGCAGACGAGCTGCGGTAAATGGGAAAATAACAAACTGCATTTACCAGGACTTGGGTGCAGAACTGGCCAAAAAAAGGTCGAGCTTCAACAAAGATAAAACAACTCGCTTTAAGAAAGGGGTGAAGTTCGGCATGTTGTAACCAGCTCGTTTGTGGGTTACTTATGAAGAGCAAGAACTTTATTTTGGATCGCTGGATGAGGCGAAGAACTTTGTTAAGGACAGGGGACTGGCAGGTGATGGAGGACATTGAACTTGGGGGCGAGTAATTCTGTACCTATGCTGCTAAATTTATTTTCTTTATGGGCTGTGTATGTAGTGTTTTTGTACCAATTTTTGGGCCGTTGTTCAGTTTTGTATGCGGGTTAGCTTTGTTCTTGTGGGGGGGATGGTGGGTGGAATTTTCTTCTTTGTTTTTGTTGGGAATTGTGATGTTTTGCATCTGTCTGTTCGAGCGGGGAGGGAGTTCAATGGGGGGTAGGCTGCTTGGCACCATGGGCTAGCTGGGTGGGCTAGCTCAGTGGGCGCCAAGCAGGTGACTAGTTTGGTATGGGGGGGGGGGGTTGGATTGCTGTTTTGTTAGTGTGGGGGGTGGGGGGAGGGAATTGTTCTGCTGACAGGGGAGGGTTTGGCATTGGGAGACAAATTGGAGGCCAACAATGGTGGGCGACCGAGGGCGGGCCTGAGGAGGTGCAGGACGCAAGCTGGAGGCTGGCCTAAGAAGGGTGATGGTTGATCGGCAGGGGGTGAGGGTGGGAGGGGTGGGGGGTGGGGGGTGTGCCCCCCGACCAGGCTGATCACATGGAACGTGAGAGGTGCTGACTGGGCCGGTCAAGAGGGCTCGTGTGTTTGTGCATTTGAAGAGGTTGAAGGCGGACGTGGCAATGTTACAAGAGACACACCCAAGGGTAGTGGATCAGACTTGGCTGAGGAACGGGTGGGTCGGGCAGATATTTCATTCGGGGCTCGACTATAAACTAGGGGGGTTGCGATCTTTTAAAAAAATATGTGCCCAATTAATTATTCTCCAATTAAGGGGTAATTTAGTGCGGCCAATCCACCCCACCTGCACATCTTTGGGTTGTGAGGGTGAAACCCACGCAGACATGGGGAGAAAGTGCAAACCCCACATGGACAGTGACCAAGGGTCGGGATTCAAACCCGGGTCCTCAGCGCCGCAGTCCCAGTGCTAACCACTGTGCCACATGCCACCCCTCAGGGGGTTGCGATCTTGATTAATAAGCGGGTGTTATTTGAGGCAGGGAATATAGTGGCGGACTCAGGAAGTAGGAATATCATGGTGAGTGGGAAGCTGGAGGGGATGCCGGTGGTATGAGTGAATATTCACGCACCAAATTGGGACGATGCGGAGTTTATGAGGTGGGTGTTGGGGAAGATTCCGGACCTGGATTCGCACAAGCTGATCATGGGGGGATGGGGGACACTTCAATACGGTTAGAGATCAGAGGTTGGATCAGTCGAGTTCAAGGACAGGGAGGGTGCGAGCTACGGGAAAAGAGCTAAAGAGGTTTATGGAACAGATTGGGGGAGGGGGGGGGGTGACCTGTGGAGGTTTGGACGGCCAAGAGCGAAGGAGTTTTCTTTTTTTTTCCCCACGTGCACAAAGTGTATTCCCGGATTGATTTTTTTCATTTTGAACAAGGCTTTGCTGGCGGGGGTAGTGGATACCGAGTATTCGGCGATTGTTGTGTTGCACCCTGCCCCACACTGGGTGGATCTACAGGTGAGCAAGGAGTAGGGTCAGCGACCGCAATGGAGATTGGATGTAGGACTGTTGGCGGACGAGGGGGTGTGCGGGCGGGTGAGGGAGGCCATCCAGAATTATTTGGAGATAAATGACGCGGGAGGTTCCGGCAGCAACGGTTTGGGAAGCGCTGAAGGCGGTGGTTAGGGGGGGAGCTAATTTGGATACGGGTTCATAGGGAGAAGGTGTAGCTGGTAGAGATGAATAGGCTGGTTAGGGAAATACTCCAGGTGGACAGAAGGTATTCTGAAGCCCCAGAGGCAGGGTTCTTGAAGGAGCAGCAGAAGCTGCAGATGGAGTTTGGTCTGTTATCCACAGGGGAGGCGGTGGGGCAGCTGAGGAAGGCGAGGGGGGGCGGTTTCTGAGTATGGGGAGAAGGCCAGTAGGATGCTAGCACACCAACTAAAGAAGAGGGAGGTGGCCAGGGAGATAGGAAGAGTGAAGGACAGAGGGGGGAACATGGTCTTGGACCCAGTGGGGGTGAATGGGGGGGGTGTAAGGAGTTTTCTCGTTGGCTGTATGAGTCAGAACCCCAGCTGGGGTGGAGGGGATGAGGCAGTTTTTGGAAGGGTTGAAGTTTCCGAAGGTGGAGGAAGGGTTAGTTGAGGGGTTTGGAGCCCCGATCAGAATTGTAGAAGTAATAGAGGGAATGAAGGCCATGCAGTAGAACACAGGGTCATTATATACAGCCTCTGTCGCTCGAGTGAAAACAATCCGAGTTTATCCAACCTCTCCTCATAGCTAATCCCCTCCAGGCCAGGCAACATCCTGGTAAACCTCCTCTGTACTCTCTGCAAAGCCTCCCCATCCTTTTGGTAATGTGGTGACCAGAATTGTCGGCAATATTCCAATTGTGGCCTAACTAAGGTTCTGTACAGCTGCAGCATGACTTGCCAATATTTATACTCAGTGCCCGACCAATGAAGACAAGCATGCCGTCTGCCTTCTTAGCGACCTTATCCACCTGCGTTGCCACTTTCAGTGATATGTTTATTGTAATTTCCCAATCTACCCCAGACAACTTGCCCCTCAAACCATGACAGTTTCCTTCTGCGTGAAACACCCAGATAAATTAGACAAAAGAACCCTGTAACCACCACAGCCCATCTAAATGGCCACATGGCTGCTTTGGGAACTAAATATCTTCCAACATGCAAACACCTTTTCATTCTGTGCTCCTCGTCAAACTTGGAACCAGGTAATCGCAACGAGGCTCAAAAATGGTCAGCCCACCGGAGGCAGAGGTGTTAGACCGGCCAGTCCAGCAGAAAGAAACCCTCCAATCATCACCATTCCCCAGATGTCAGAATAAACAAAATGCAGTCCTGGATGTCAGTGAGAGCAGAAACAATAACAACGGAGCCAACATCTGGAATTTATTGTGAACTTGTTGGAGTCACAACAGGTGTGATAAATCACAAACCCCGCCCCACATTGAGAGCATATGAATGGTCTCTCCCCAGAATTAACTCACGAGTGTCTCCGGATTATTGAATGTCTCCCCAGCTCAGAGCAGGTGAATGGCTTCTTCCAGGTGTGAACTCGCTAGTGTTCCTGCAGGGCGTATGGATATCTGAATCCCTTCTCTCACTGAGCAGGTTAACGCCTTCGCCCCTCTGTGAACTCGCTGGTGTCTCTGCAGGTTGGATAACCGACTGAATCCCTTCTCACACTGAGAGCAGGTGTATGGCCTCTCCCCAGTGTGAACTCGATGGTGTCTCTTCAGGCAGGATAACTGAGTGAATCGCTTCTCACACTGAGAGCAGGTGAACGGCCTCTCCCCAGTGTGAATTCGCTGGTGTGTCATCAGGCTTGATGAAGTAGTGAATCCATTCTCACAGTGTGAGCAATTGAATGGCCTCTCTCCAGTGTGAACTCGCTGGTGTGTCAGCAGGTCCGATGAAGTTCTGAATCCTTTCCCACACTGAGAGCAGGTGAACGGCCTCTCCCCAGTGTGAACTCGCTGGTGTATCCGCAGGTGGGATAACTGAGTGAATCCCTTCTCACACTGAGAGCAGGTGAACGGCCTCTCCCCAGTGTGAACTCGTTGGTGTCTCTGCAGGCTGGATAACTGAGTGAATCCCTTCTCACACTGAGAGCAGGTAAACGGCCTTTCCCCAGTGTGAACTCGCTGGTGTTTCTGCAGGTGGGATAACTGAGTGAATCCCTTCTCACATTGAAAGCAGGTGAACAACCTCTGCCCAGTGTGAACTCGCTGGTGTCTTTGCAGGCTGGATAACTGAGTGAATCCCTTCTCACACTGAGAGCAGATGAATGGTCTTTCCCCAGTATGAGCACGCCGGTGTTTCTGCAAGTGGGACAACTGAATGAATCCCTTCCCACACGGAGAGCAGGTGAATGGTCTCTCCCCAGTGTGAATTAGCTGGTGTTTCTGCAGGCTGGATAATTGAGTGAATCCCTTCCCACACTGAGAGCAGGTGAATGGTCTCTCCACAGTGTGAATTAGCTGGTGTTTCTGCAGGCTGGATAATTGAGTGAATCCCTTCCCACACTGAGAGCAGGTGAATGGTCTCTCCACAGTGTGAACTCGCTGGTGTATTCGCAGGCCGGATAACCGAGTCAATCCCTTCCCACACTGAGAACAGGTGAACGGTCTCTCCCCAGTGTGAACTTGTTGGTGTCTCTGCAGGCTAGATAATTGAGTGAATCCCTTCTCACACTGAGAGCAAGTGAATGGTTTCTCCCCAGTGTGAACTCGCTGGTGTGTCTGCAGGCTGGATAATTGAGTGAATCCCTTCTCACACTGAGAGCAGGTGAATGGCCTCTCCCCAGTGTGACTGTGTCGATGAGTTTCCAGCTCTGATGGAGATCTGTATCCCTTCCCACAATCCCCACATTTCCACGGTTTCTCCATGTTTGAGGCCTCTTTGTGTTTTCCCAGCTCTGACGATTTGGAGCTTCATCCACACACAGAACACGTGTACGGTCTCTCCCCGCTGTGAATGTTGTGATGTTTTTTCAGGCTGTGTAACTGGTTAAAGCTCTTTCCACAGTCAGTGCTCTGGAACACTCTCACTCGGGTGTGTGTCTGTGCTTTTCCAGTCACACTGATGTTTAAAATCTTTTAAAATAGACAGATCTGGCAAACATTTCTCTTTCTAGATTTAAAGGCCGATGAAATTCAGGCCCCGATGAATCAAGTGACTCAGTCAGATCGAGACGTGACGTTTGAGATTTCTGTCTGTAATTCTTCCTCTTCTAATATCCTGTAGAGACAATTTATAACAGAAATCACTGTCAGTACGGGATAGAAATTCAAAACAAACAATTCCAGTTTCTCTGGAACATTCTTTCCTCTTTCATTCCCCAAAGCTGTAAATCTCCATCCCACACACTCTCCCTCCATTCTCACTCTGCTGTATCTAATATTCACCCTCCCAATTCTCCTGAAGGTGCTGATTCAGGCTGATTGACAGATCCATGCTCACTGCTTCCTGTCCTGGACACATACACCAGAACAAATAGGAGCTGCAGTCGGCTATTCAGCTCATCTAGCCTGCTCAACCATTCAATGAGCTCATTGGCCAATCCACCTATGCACCATTTTCCCAAACTATTCCTCATATCCCTTGATATCTTCAATATCTGGAAACATATCAATCTCGGTCCTGAAAATACTTGATGACTGAGGCATGGTAGCACAGTGGGTAGCACTGTTGCTTTACAGCGTCAGGGACCCGGGTTCAAATCCTGGCTTGGGTCACTGTCCGTGCGGAGTCTGCACCTTCTCCCCATGTCTGCGTGGGTTTCCTCCGGGTGCTCCGGTTTCCTCCCACAAGTCCCGAAAGATGTACTTGTGAGTTAAATTGGATATTCTGAATTCTCCCGAGTGTACCCAAACAGGCGCCGGAGAGGGCTCGGAGACACTTTTTCAACATGGCGGCCTGACCCTCTGGAGGTCTCACGACTCCCTGCTCTCCGGGGCTCTCTCGGAGATGGTTAAAATGATGACTGCCAACATTCTCCGTGTTATTGACCAGAGACTGAGTGAGCTGACTCAATATCTGTGAGCTCATGAGGCCGAGCTGTAAAATGCCACGAAGAGTAATCAACTAGTAGAGTTGACAAGGGGGAGCCAGTGAATGTGGTACATTTGGACTTTCAGAAAGCGTTTGACAAAGTCTCGCACAAGAGATTATCTTGCAAGATTAAAGCACATTGATGGAAGTGTATTGAGATGGATAGAAAACTGGTTGGCAGAAAGGAAACAAAGGGTATGCATCAACGGATCGTTTTCAAATTGGCAGGCAGTAACTAGTGGAGTGCCACAGGGATCGGTGCTGGATCCCCAGCTATTCACAATATACACTAATGATGTGGTCGACAGAATAAAATGTAACATCTCAAAGTTTGCCGATGATACCAAGATGGGTGGGAGGGTGAACTGTCACGAAGATGCAGAGAACCTTCAGCATGAACTGGACAGGTTGGGCAAGTGGGCAAACCAATGGCAGATGCAGTATAATTTGGATAAATGTCAGGTTATTCAATTTGGAAGCAAAAACAAGAAGGCAGATTACTACCTGAATGGCTGTAAATTGGGAGAGGGAAGAGTGCAGCGGGACCTGGGTGTCCTTGTGCCCCAGCTGCTGAAGGTAAGCATGCAGGTGCAGCAGGCGGTAAAGAAGGATAATGGTAAGTTGGCTTTCATTGCGAGAGGTTGAGTACAGGAGCAGGGATGTATTGTTGCAATGATACAGGGTCTTGGTGAGGCCACACCTGGAATATTGTGTGCAGTTTTGGTCTCCTTTTCCGAGGAAGGATGGTCTTTCTCTCGAGGGAGTGCAGCGAAGGTTTACCAGGTCGATTCCGGGGATGGCGGCACTGACGTATGCAGAGAGATTGACGAGGTTAGGATTGTTTTCGCTGGAGTTCAGACGAATGAGCGGGGATGTCATAGAGACTAATCAAAATTCTAACAGGACTAGGAGGTTGGATGCAGGGAAGATGTTCCCGATGGTGGGTATACCCAGAACCAGGGGTCACAGTCTGAGGATTCGGGGGAGACCATTTAGACAGAGTTGGGATACGGACCCAGGAAGTGCAGAAGATTGTAGTTTAGTCGGGCAGCATGGTCGGCACAGGCTTGGAGGGCCGAAGGGCCTGTTCGTGTGCTGTACTTTTCTTTGTTCTTTTTTTATGAGGAGACATTTCTTCACCCAAAGAGTGGTGATCCTGTCGAATTCATTCCCGCAGGAAGCAGTTGAGGCTGTTATGGGTCAGGGCTTCGAAACTCCAAATTGTATTATGAAGCTCACCTGACCTATAACTTTTATGTTGAATTTGGCTAGGATGAGCACAAGATCCATCACTTCAGGTGTGATTCATCAGACTTCCTCGGCACTTTTATCAAAACAAAGTTTATTATAAAAATGTAGTTAATATATATGAAACACTTATCAAGAATTTACCATCAATTACAAACATAAAAAAACCACAACAGCTACAGTAATCTATGTATATAACTCTAATGAATCCCCCTTCATAGCTGTTCCAATTCAATACAAAGTCCAATAAACCAAAACCCCTTTCAAGGGTGTGGCACGGCACACTGTCATCTCACTTGAATGGGACTGATCCTTTCCCCAAGATTCTGATCCAGCCTTTAACCAGCAGATTCAAATCTCCTTCCGGAAAGTAACTCTATCTTTAAAGTTACAGTTTGCCGCACCCAATATGCTTTCAGTTCGCTGGAACAGCTTTTAAAATAACAGAGAAAAACAGGGAAACTCTGCTTCTTTCTTCTGCAGTCCAAAGCAACAAACTGAAACTGAAACCCTAACACTAAACCCCCTCTCACCAGACAGCCCAGCTCCACCCACAAATGACAGCACTGAAGCCGTGCTCCAAGTCATGTGATAAGAGAAAACCTTTCTTAAAGGGACACTCACTTGACAAGGCTAAGACACTGAATGCATTCAAGAGGTGGCTAGATTTGGTACTCGAGGTCAATGGGATCAAGGGTTATGGGGAGAAAGCAGGATTAGGCTATTGAGCTGGATGATCAACCATGATCATGACGAACGGTGGAGCAGGCCAGAAGGGCCAAATAGCCTCCTCTACTTCTATCTTCTACATGTCTATGTTAAAGAGGCTTGATGATCCGGAGAAGAGGATCCTGAACGTTGACAAGATGCCTCCTCAGTGGAGACAACAATTCAATCCTTGGAAAACTGACTGAGTGGCATGGCGGAGGCCCTGGAGGATTTGGAGAACCAAGGGTCACAGAAAGAACATCCAAGTCGTCGGCCTGCCAGAAGGCGTGGAGGGTAAGGCTCCCCTTAGGATTTTCGAGGACCATTGCCACATTTTTTGAAGCTGGATGTGAAGCCTGGGTGTTTCCAATTAGAAAGGGCAGCGGATCCTGTCTTTGAGGCCGAGGGATAGTTTTCATCCCAGGCCTGGAATCATTCACTTCCACAACTTGAAAGATCACCAGTAGGTCCTGGAAATGGGTACGGTGAGGTGGGACCTGGCTCCTTCTTCCAGGACTTTTCGGCAGCCACACAAACGAAGCATCGAGGCTTTGATGAAGTTTGAAGGGAACTCATGGCTGCGGGAGTGAATTATGTCGCTTTATCCTGCAACCCTGAAAATTGTATCTGACAACTCCGTCAAGTCTTTTGATAATCCGACTACTGCCTTGGTCTTCGCTAAATCCTTAAAGGGCAAGTATTTGGAGGAATGGTTTGCAGCTCGGACTAACCCAGGCTCTAATCCGGACTCTTTCCCTATCATGGTGTTGTTGTCTGAATTTATCTTTTATCCTGTTGAAGGGAGTTGTTATCCTGTGGGCGCCGATTGAATGTCTTCTTTTCCTCGAGTGCTACAGGAACTCACATAATCTTTTCTCAGTTATGGGAGATGTGCCGTGTGCTTATTATCCGTCATCTTTCTTCTATTATCTGATCGTTAATCATGGCAGAACCGAGTGGTGCCATTGCCGAAGGGGGGGTGGTGGTGGATGCAGGTCTTCACGGGTCGGTTTAAGATGTGGGAGGGACATTCGATCCCCATTCCCTTGTTGGCCCTTCTTTCCTTCTCCTCATTTTGGAGAAGGTATCCTGAGGGTAACGACAGTCTGGCCGTGGGGTTAATCCTCCGTGTCCTCAGTCTTATTGAGGAATGTCCCCTTGGATCTATTGTGGTGGTGATTCTTTTGTATTGTTGTTATTATGGGAGGGTTTATGTGTTGTTGACCTACTCTGGTACAGACGGGGCTTTTATTCGTGAAAGGAACAGTTTGGGGAAACTTTGGTGCCTCTGGTGTAAAGTGAGTTGGAGGAGGGGGTAATGGCGCACGCCTGATTGTGGCGTTAAAATCTGTTCCTGTTCTCTCTGTCGTCGAACTAATGGCAGCAGTTAATCTGCAAATTTTCCCAGGGAATGTACGGGGCATCCATCACCCTATCAGAAGGAAAAAGATCCTCTCCTTTCTAAAGGAGAAATTTCACATAGCTTTATTACAGGAAACCCATTTGGATGATGAGGAACACTTTAAATTGAGGTGGGATTGGGTGAGGCGGGTTTTTGTGCCTCCTTTTCATCAAATATCAGGGGTATGGCAATCCTTATTAAAAAAAATATCACTTTTGACTTCCGGTTGCGGCTATGCGGAGCTAAGCCGCACGTTCGGCAGCTCCCGCTATTTAGGGACTTTTGGGCCAATTTGAGGGCCCCAAACGGCACTGATTTAACGCATCCCGGTGGGGGAAGGTGTCTGGAGGAGCTTTCTCCACAATTTATGGTGGTCACCCGGAGTGGGGCGAAGGAAGAAGCTGCAGCAGCTCCCCCCAAAAAACGGGGGAAGAATAACAAAATGGCGGCCGGCGGAACACCCGAGGACTGGTGGAAGTGGGCGCAGGAGCAGCAGGCCTCTCTCCTGCGCTGCTTTGCGGAGCTGAAGGCTGAGTTGCTGGACTCCATGAATGCGACTACCAACAAGCTGCTTGGGACCCAGGCGGCCCAGGAGGTGTCTATTCGGGAGTTGCAGCTGCAGGCCATTGAAAGGGAGGAGGAGGCCGTGGTCCTCGTGGGGAAAGTGGAGTTGCACGAGGCACTTCATAAAAAGTGGCAAGACCGCTTGGAGGAGCTGGAAGTTGGCACGAGGCAAAAGAATTTAAGGATCCTAGGACTGGCGGAGGGGCTGGAGGGGTCAGATCTCCCGGTGTATGTGACCACGATGCTGAGCTCGTTGATGGGAGCGGGGTCCTTCCCTTTGCCTCTGGAGCTTGAGGGAGCTCACAGAGTGCTGGCCAGGAGGCCCAAGGCAAATGAGCCCCCGAGGGCGGTGCTGGTGCAGTTCCATCGATTTAGTGACTGGGAGTGTGTGCTGCGCTGGGCCAAGAAAGAGAGGAGCAGCAAATGGGAGAATTCGGTAGTGCGAATCTACCAGTACTGGAGTGCGGAGGTGGCAAAGCGGCGGGCCGGGTTCAACCGGATGAAGGCGGTGCTGCATGCCAAGCAGGTCAGATTTGGAATGTTGCAGCCTGCGCGCCTGTGGTTGACATACAAGGACCGGCACCATTACTTCGAGTCCCCGGAGGAGGCGTGGGCCTTTGTACAGGCGGAGAAACTGGACTCGAACTAGGATCTGGGGACACACTATGGCCATTGCTGTTTTCGCTGTTGCTGTTTTCACTTTTTTAACTTCGACATGTGTGTTATGTATGCTGGTTTTCTGTTTGCTCTGGTTACGGGTGGGTTTGTCTGTTGGGTATGGTTGTGGGTTAGGTGGGGAGTGTTGGGAGTTTGTGTTTTATTTGTTCTCTTCTGTACAGGGCTGGGGGTTGGGGTGAAACTGGATTTTGGGGAACTGCGTCAGAAGGGTGGGGTGTGGCAGTGTGAAAGCGCGGGCTTTCCTCTGGTTTCCCGCGCTGCGGGGCAGGGGGGGTGGAGCTGGTGGTGGGGGCGGGGCCTCTACTGGTCTTCTTTCCCGCGCTGAAGCGGTGCCAAGGAGGTGTGGCAAGAGGTGGATGACCCCATGCCGGGAGGGGATGGGTTTTGGCGGGAGCTGCCGGGGTCAGCAGAAGTCAGCTGACTCACGGAAGTACTATGGAGGGGGCGTCGCGGCTAGGAGGGGTCCTAGCCTTGGGGGGGGGGGGGGGGGGGATACCAGGTTGCTGCTGGAATGACTAGGAAGGAGCCGGTGGGGGCCGGGGGTGAAGAGGAGAGGCATTATCGCCATGGGGAACGGGTCGGGTGGGGTGTGCTGGCCTGGGGCGAACATTTGATAAGCAATGGCTAGTAGGCGGGGGAGGGGGGCGGGTTGCCCTCTGATCCGGCTGATTACCTGGAACGTGAGGGGGCTGAATGGGCTGGTTAAGAGAACCAGGGTATTTTCTCATCTGAGGGGGTTGAAGGCGGACGTGGCTATGCTCCAGGAGACCCACTTGAAGGTGGCGGACCAGGTTTGTCTGAGGAAGGGGTGGGTGGGGCAGGTTTATCACTCAGGATTGGACACGAAGAACCGGGGGTGGCGATTCTGGTGGGGAAGAGGGTGGCGTTCGAGGCGGCTGAGGTGGTGTCGGACAAGGAGGGCAGATATATCATGGTGAAGGGTAGGCTGCAGGGAGAGAAGGTGGTGCTGGTGAATAGCACAATCGCTTGTGAAGCGATTGTGGATAGCACAATCGCTTCACGGCTCCAGGGTCCCAGGTTTGATTCCGGCTTGGGTCACTGTCTGTGCGGAGTTTGCACATCCTCCCCGTGTGTGCGTGGGTTTCCTCCGGGTGCTCCGGTTTCCTCCCACAGTCCAAAGATGTGGTTAGGTAGATTGGCCATGATAAATTGCCCTTAGTGTCCAAAATTGCCCTTAGTGTTGGGTGGGGTTACTGGGTTATGGGGATAGGGTGGAGGTGTTGACCTTGGGTAGGGTGCTCTTTCCAAGAGCCGGTGCAGACTTGATGGGCCAAATGGCCTCCTTCTGCACTGTAAATTCTATGATAATTTGTATGCCCCGAATTGGGATGATGCTGGCTTCATGAGGCGCTTGTTGGGCCGCATCCCGGACCTGGAGGCAGGGGGCCTGATCATGGGGGGAGATTTTAATACAGTGCTGGATCCCACACTGGACCGGTCCAGTTCAAGGACAGGTAGGAGACCGGCCTCAGCCAAAGTATTGAGGGGATACATGGACCAGATGGGAGGGGTGGATCCCTGGAGGTTTGGGAGACCAAGAGCGCGGGAGTATTCCTTTTTCTCTCGTGTCCATAGGGTCTATTCCCAAATAGACTTTTTTGTCCTGAGCAGGGGATTGATTCCGAGGGTGCAGGATGCCGAGTATTCAGCCATAGCGATTTCGGACCATGCCCCGCACTGGGTTGATCTGGAGATGGGAGAGGCACGGGACCAGCGCCCGCTCTGCCGCCTGGATGTGGGGATGCTGGCTGATGAGGAGGTGTGTAGGAGGGTTCGGAGAAGCATTGAGGGGTATCTGGATACCAATGATACGGGGGAGGTCCGGGTGGGGACGGTCTGGGAGGCTCTGAAAGCAGTGATCCGGGGGGAGCTGATCTCCATCCGGGCCCACAGGGAAAGGAGGGAGAGGAAGGAGAGGGAGCGACTGGTGGGGGAGCTCCTGGATGTGGACAGGAGATATGCGGGGGCACCGGAGGAAGGGTTGCTGGCGGAACGGCGTAGTTTGCAGGCCAAATTTGACTTGTTGACCACCAGAAAGGCGGAGACACAGTGGAGGAGGGCGCAGGGCGCGGTATATGAGTATGGGGAGAAGGCGAGCAGGATGTTGGCGCATCAGCTCCGTAAGCGAGATGCGGCAAGGGAAATTGGTGGAGTGAAGGATGGGGGTGGAAACGTAGTGCAGAAGGGGACAGAAGTAAACGGGGTCTTTAGGGACTTTTACGAGGAACTGTACCGGTCAGAACCTCAGATGGGGAGAGAGGGGATGGAGAGCTTCATGAACAGGCTATGTTTCCCAAGGGTTCAAGAGGGGCTGGTAGAGGGGCTGGGGGCGCCGATAGAGCTGGAGGAGCTAGTCAGGGGGATTGGACAAATGCAGTCAGGTAAGGCCCCGGGGCCGGACGGGTTCCCGGTGGAATTTTACAAAAAGTATGCAGACCTGGTGGGCCCCCTGCTGGTGCGAGCCTTCAATGAGGCATGGGAGGGAGGGGCTTTGCCCCCGACGATGTCGCGGGCACTGATCTCTTTGATCCTAAAGCGGGATAAGGACCCCTTGCAGTGTGGATCATACAGGCCTATCTCGCTCCTCAATGTAGACGCTACGTTGCTGGCGAAGATCCTGGCCACCAGGATAGAGGATTGTGTGCCAGAGGTGATATACGAAGATCAGACAGGATTTGTCAAGGGGCGGCAGCTCAACACGAATGTGCGGAGACTGCTAAATGTTATCATGATGTCGGCAATGGAGGGGGAGACGGAGATAGTGGTGGCGCTGGACGCAGAGAAAGCGTTTGATGAGGGTACCTGTGGGAGGTGCAGGAGCAGTTTGGATTTGGGGAGGGATTCATCAAATGGGTGAGGCTGCTCTACGCGGCTCCGATGGCGAGTGTAGTTACGAATGGGAAGAGATCGGAGTACTTTAGGCTCTACCGTGGGACCAGGCAGGGGTGCCCCCTGTCCCCCTTGCTCTTTGCACTGGCAATTGAACCTCTGGCTATGGTGTTGAGGGCGTCAGGGAAATGGAGGGGTCTGGTGCAGGGTGGGGTGGAACATCGGGTATCGCTGTATGCGGACGACCTGCTGTTATATGTGGCGGACCCAGAGGGGGGAATGCCGGGGGTGATGGAGCTGTTAGCGGAATTTGGGGGCTTCTCGGGCTATAAGCTAAATTTAGGAAAGAGCGAGGTATTTGTGGTGCACCCGGGAGATCAAGAGGAGGGAATTGGGAGGCTCCCTTTTAGGAGGGCAGTGAAGAGTTTCAGGTACCTGGGGGTGCAGGTGGCCAGGAGTTGGGGGACTCTCCATAAGCTTAACTTCACCAGACTAGTGGAGCAGATGGAGGAGGAATTTAAAAGGTGGGACATGGTGCCGCTATCGCTGGCGGGTAGAGTGCAGTCCGTCAAAATGACGGTTCTCCCGAGGTTCTTGTTCCTCTTCCAGTGCTTGCCCATCTTTATCCCGAGGGCCTTTTTTAAAAGAGTGACCAGCAGCATCATGGGCTTTGTTTGGGCGCATGGCACCCCGAGGGTGAAGAGGGTCTTCTTGGAGCGCGGTAGAGAGAGGGTGGGGGCTGGTGTTGCCCAATCTCTCGGGGTACTACTGGGCGGCCAACGTGTCGATGGTGCGCACGTGGGTGATGGAGGGGGAGGGGGCAGCATGGAAACGGATGGAGAGGGTGTCCTGTGGAGGTACAAGCCTGGGGGCCCTGGTAACGGTCCGTGGCCGCTCCCTCCCATAAGGTATACCACGAAACCGGTGGTGGCGGCTACCCTCAAGATTTGGGGGCAGTGGAGGCGACACAGGGGAGAAGTGGGGGGCTCGATGGAGGCTCCGTTAAGGGGGAACCATAGGTTCGTCCCGGGGAACATTGATGGGGGATTTCAGAGTTGGCACAGAGCGGGCATCAGACAACTGAGGGACCTGTTTATTGATGGGAGGTTTGCGAGCCTGGGGGAGTTGGAGGAGAAATTTGGGCTCCCCCCGGGAAACATGTTTAGGTATCTGCGGCACCATGTCCCACCTTTTAAATTCCTCCTCCATCTGCTCCACTAGTCTGGTGAAGTTAAGCTTATGGAGAGTCCCCCATTTGCTAGACGGCAGGTGGAGGGATTCCCTGCGCTTCCCGCGAGGGGGGTGAGGGACAGGGTGCTTTCAGGGGTCTGGGTCGGAGAGGGGAAGATTTCCGATATCTACAAGGTTATGCAGGAGGTGGAAGAGGCGTCAGTAGAGGAGCTGAAAACGAAGTGGGAGGGGGAACTGGGGGAACCCGCGCCCCCCCCCCCGCCCCCCCCCCCCCCCCCCCCGCCCCCCCCGCCCCCCCGCCCCCCCCCCCCCCCCCCCCCCCCCCCCCCCCCCCGCCCCCCCGCCCCCCCCCGTAATTGTGGACCATCTCCTCATTTCTCTGGAGTTCCTGCTCGAGGGCTCACCCCCAGGTTAAGAGTGGTGATTTGATGCTTCCCTGATAAGAGTTACGTCATTTCCGACACATTTTGAGGAAGAATTTGAATTCTTCCTTTTCTTTAACTTGGCCCCTGGTATTTCTCCCTCCATTTCCCCCTCCAGATGTCTATAGCTCATGCCAGTGTGTGTGTGTGTGGGCGGAGGGGGTGATCATTTCTTACACTGCTAATAAAAGGTACAGGATGCTGGAGCACCAAAGACGTCTGGAGGTTTGTCTGGCAAAGGCCGAGGAGAATTATAAAAAGGCCCCGAGGAAGCGATCACTGAAGGAGGTTAACATGGCAAGAGTGGCTTTGGACTCCCTATTGACTCAGCAGGTCAGGAAGAGGTTGTACAAGTTTGGGAATAAACCGAGCAAATCCTTGGCATGTAGCACAGTGGTTAGCACTGTTGCTTCACAGCGTCAGGGATCCGCATTCGATTCCCAGCTTGGGTCTCTGTCTATGCAAAGTCTGCACGTTCTCCCCGTGTCTGCGTAGGTTTCCTCCGGGTGCTCCGGATTCGTCCCACAAGTCCCGAAAGACGTGCTGTTAGGTAATTTGGACATTCTGAATTCTCCCTCATGGTACCCGAACAGGCGCCGGAGTGTGGCGATAGGGGATTTTCACAGTAACTTCACTGCAGTGTTAATGTCAGCCGACTTGTGACACTAATAAAGATTATTATTATAGCGTATTTGAGGATTTGTTGTCAGATCCATTGGTGGATATGTATTGTCACTCTTTTGACTCGAAGATGCTGCCAGCAACTCTTTGTGAGGCTTATATATCTTTGATTCTGAAGGCGGGCAAGGACACAGAGGAGTGGACCTCTTTTTGGTCAATCCCTCTTTTGAATCTTCACTTCAAACTGCTATCTAAAGTTTTGGTGAGAAGGCTGGAGGACATCCTTCCTACAATTGTGCGGGAGGACCAGACTGGCTTTATCGGGGAAGATTTTCCAGTCACAACTTTAAAAGGTTACTGAATGTGATTCAAGCTTTTCAGAAATATGCACTGGATGGACTGGTGATCTCTTGGATTGGATTTATTTATTGTCACGTGTACCGAGGTACAGTGAAGAGTATTTTTCTGCAAGCAGCTCAATGGATCATTAAGTACATGAAAAGAAAAGGAAATAAAAGAAAATACATAATACGGCAACACAAGGTACACAATGTAACTACATAAACACCGGCAACAGGGTGAAGCCTACAGAGGTGTAGTGTTAATAAGGTCAGTCCAGAAGAGGGTCGTTTTGGAGTCTGGTAAAAGCAGTGTACTGAACGCTTTTGCTCGAGTTGAGTGGAATTATCTGGTTTATACACTGAGGGGCTTTGGGCTGGATGAGGATTATATCAAGTAGATTCAGTTATTATATTAAAGTTAAAGTCACCATAGTCCCACATGACCAGAGGCTGCTTTCCCCTTTGATGGGGAGAGCTGCCTGGTGGTAGTTTAACCCAAGGATCACTACACCTCAGGCGAGGGACAGGTTTGAGAAAGTGGGTCCTTACTTGAGAAAGGACGTACTGGCGCTGGAGGGTGTGCAGAGGAGATTCACTAGGTTAATCCCAGAGCTGAAGGGGTTGGATTATGAGGAGAGGTTGAGTAGACTGGGACTGTACTCGTTGGAATTTAGAAGGATGAGGGGGGATCTTATAGAAACATTTAAAATTATGAAGGGAATAGATAGGATAGATGCGGGCAGGTTGTTTCCACTGGCGGGTGACAGCAGAACTAGGGGGCATAGCCTCAAAATAAGGGGAAGTAGATTTAGAACTGAGTTTAGGAGGAACTTCTTCACCCAAAGGGTTGTGAATCTAGGGAATTCCTTGCCCAGTGAAGCAGTTGAGGCTCCTTCATTACATGTTTTTAAGGTAAAGATAGATAGTTTTTTGAAGAATAAAGGGATTAAGGGTTATGGTGTTCGGGCCGGAAAGTGGAGCTGAGTCCACAAAAGATCAGCCATGATCTCATTGAATGGCGGAGCAGGCTCGAGGGGCCAGATGGCCTACTCCTGCTCCTAGTTCTTATGTTCTTATGTTCATGAATAATTTCAGCCGTTACGGAATTAAACCAACGCTGCTGGCCTCGCTCTGCTTCACGAACCAGCTGAGCTAAACCGGCCCTCTGTTATATTACAGGCTGGGCAGCAGCACGACTCCTGGATGGTTTATATTTGTCGTATTTGAGCTTCAGAGAGTCTCGACAAATAAATGTGTCAAACTGAGGGAGCAAAGGATGTCAATGTCTTTAACAGAGAGAGAGAGAGACCTGGGCCACGCTTTCCAGAGTCTGCACCCTCCCTGGATTCACTTCCTTTCCCTTCAGTTGCTGCAAGTGACCAATTGAAGGTGAGAATGAGAAAAGAAATGGAAAGGGGGAGAAAAGAAAGTGTTTTACTCACAGATGTTGGAGAGAGGAGGAAGATTCCGTCTCAGTGAAGCTCAATCGGCCCTCACACGAACCCCGCGCTCTGATTGGCTGGAGGACCAGAGACCTTCCGGTCCTCCAAATCGTCCAATTGGTCAACACCTCAGCAGGAAAGTTAGTGGGCGGGTTCTCATTCGCACATGCGCAGTCCCGGGCTGCGGGGGAGGGGGAGATCACTGAGCGGTTCCTCGCTCTGACCGGAGCCGTCAGAAACCTGATCTCGAGGAGGTACACGTGCAGGCAGAGGGCGAACAAAGTGTGGGAGAACAATGGGTCGGGACCTCCCGAGTCCGCGCGCGACGGGCCTGCGCACTGCCACCCGTAGACGACACAGCGGAACACGGTGATTTCTATTGGTTGATTGAGGCAGGGCGCCATTGTTTTGTCACAAAGCGGAAGTTGGATGAAACTTCCTCCTGTCTCCAACATCTGTGAGTAAAACATTTTCTTTTCTCCCCCTTTCCATTTCTTTTCTCATTCTCACCTTCAATTGGTCACTTGCAGCAACTGAAGGGAAAGGAGGTGAATCCAGGGAGGGGGCAAACTCTGCAAAGCTTGGCCCAGGTCTCTCTCTCTCTTAAAGACATTGGCATCCTTTGCTCCCTCAGATTGACACATTTAGTTGTCTGGCTAAAGGATGGTCTCTTTCCCAATGTTCACAATTAAAGGGCTGGTTTCCCAAGGAGATGGCTGACATTTACGGGGACAGTAAATTAATACCAGACAGAGACATGTCTTGTTCTGTTATATGGTACAGATTAGATAAATTATTTATGGTTCTGTATTAAAGTACAATCCAATCATCTCTTCCCTTGGAGGGTTATTATCATAGAATGTACAGTGCAGAAGGAGGCCATTCGGCCCATCGCGTCTGCACCGACTCTTGGAAAGAGCACCCTACCCAAGGTCAACACCTCCCCCTATCCCAATAACCCAGTAACCCCACCCAACAAGGGCAATTTTGGACACTAAGGACAATTTATCATGGTAATCCACCTAACCTGCACATCTTTGGACTGTGGGAGGAAACCGGAGCACCCGGAGGAAACCCACGCACACATGGGGAGGATGCGCAGACTCCGCACAAAGAGTGACCCAAGCCGGAATCGAACCTGGGAGCTGTGAAGCCATTGTGCTATCCACAATGCTACCGTGCTGCCCCTATGGATTTTATTAATCCCTCCAGTGATTATTAGTCTCTGGATTTCTCGTCCACAGGGACCAGTGGGGTGTGGGGGTCATTGAATATATTCACGGATGAGTTGGATAGATTTTTAACACATTGTTATGTTTTAAATAATTTTAAAATAATTAATGCAACAGAGTAACAGAAAAAAATCATGCCAAATGGGCACAGAGCGGAACAAGAGATATTGCCAACATAAATCGAAGCAACACATTGCGGACCAGAGCCTCGAGATGAAATGCCAGATCAATTGAAGAACCATTTAACAGGTTAAAGTAGCGAGTGGGGAAAGAGGGTAAGATTATACAACAATTCAGTTTGTAAACCCAGAAATATCACAAACAGACTAACAGCATAATCAAATTAAAATGAATAACACAACATAGATGACATAGAACTCCTATAGTGCAGAAGGCCATTCGCCCCTCAAGCCTGCACTGAGCCTCAGAAAGAGCATTTCACAGAGGCCCACTCCCATCCTATCCTCGTAACACGGTGCATTGATCATGGTCAACCCACCTAACCTACACATCTTGGACACCAAGGGGAAAATTAGCATGACCAATCCATTTTCGCAGCACATCTTTGGACAGTGGGAGGAAACGGGAGCACCCGGAGGAAACAAACACAGACACAAACTCCATACAGACAGCTGCCCAAGGCTGGAATTGAACCTTGGTTCCTGGCGCTGAGGTAGTCATACTAACCACTGTACTCTACTCCCGGTCCAAGTTAAATTGAATTCACTCATGGAAAGCCCAGGAGGAGCAAGTCAGTCAAATTGGAGCCTATATATTTGAGATAGGAGTCCCATACTTGACCCAATGCATGAGACTCAGAATGAATTACAGACATTAAAAATTGCATGGAGATGCATTCCATAATCAGCCTCTGCCAGTTTTAGATCGAGGGAGAACTGACTGGTCTGCTTCTGTATTGAGCCAGATGAATGTTGGTCCCATCCTAACCCAGTCCCTTATGAACCTAAAATGAGAGGCCAATTGATGAAGCCTGATTTTCGGGAGACCCAACCCTCCCTTAGCTCTTGGTGATTGATGCTCTCTTTTGTATCTCTTTCCTCTCACCGTAAACCTATGCCCCCTAGTTCTAGACTCCTCTACCTTTGGGAAAAGATGTCAACTATATACCTTATCTATGCTCCTCATTATTTTATAGACTTCTATAAGACTTTCATGCTGCAGCTGTACATAACTCTGGTGCGGCCGCACCTGGAGTACTGTGTGCAGTTCTGGTCACCACATTATAGGAAGGATGTGGAAGCTTTGGAAAGGGTTCAGAGGAGATTTACTAGGATGTTGCCTGGTATGGAGGGAAGGTCTTACGAGGAAAGGCTCAGGGAATTGAGGTTGTTTTCGTTAGAGAGGAGAAGGCTGAGAGGTGACTTAATAGAGACATATAAGATAGTCAGAGGGTTAGATAGGGTGGACAGTGAGAGTCTTTTTCCTCGGATGGTGATGACCAACACGAGGGGACATAGCTTTAAATTGAGGGGTGATAGATATAGGACAGATATCAGAGGCAGTTTCTTTACTCAGAGAGTAGTAGGGGTGTGGAACGCCCTGCCTGCAACAGTAGCAGACTCGCCAACTTTAAGGGCATTTAAGTGGTCACTGGATAGACATATGGATGAAAATGGAATAGTGTAGGTCAGATAGGCTTCAGATGGTTTCACAGGTCGGCGCAACATCGAGGGCCGAAGGGCCCGTACTGCGCTGTAGTGTTCTATGTTCTATATAAGATCACCGCTAAGCCTCCTACACTCCAGTGAAAAAAGTCCCAGCCTATCCAGCCTTCCCTTATAACTCAGACCATCAAGTCCTGGCAGCATCCTGGTAAATCTCTTCTGCACTCTTTCTCGTTTAACAATATCCTTCCGATAATAGGGTGACCAGAACTGAACCCAGTATTCCATGTGTGATCTTACCAATGTCTTGTCCAACTTCAATAAGACATCCCAACTCCTGTATTCAATAATCTAACCAATAAAACTGAGCAGACTGACTGCCTTCTCCACCACCCTGTCCACCTGCGACTCCACCTACAAGGAGCTATGAACCTGAACCCCTGGATCTCTTTGTTCTGTAACTCTCCCCAACTCCCTCCCATTAACTTAGTAGGTCCTGCCCTGATTTGATTAATTTCCCTAATGACTCTGGTCGACAGCAGTATAGGCAGCATCTGAAGAGGGTACAACAGTCTGGGCAACACATTCAGTTCAATGAAGACGATCCTCCCTCACCATGAAATCGGAAGAGCCGACCACCGGGCAAGGTCCCACCTAATAGTCACCATCAGCTGTGGAAAGCTCTGGGGCTGGTTTAGCACACTGGGCTAAATAGCTGGCTTTTAAAGCAGACCAAGGCAGGCCAGCAGCACGGTTCAATTCCCGTACAAGCCTCCCTGAACAGGTGCTGGAATGTGGCGACTAGGGGCTTTTCACAGTAACTTCATTTGAAGCCTACTTGTTACAATAAGCAATTTTAATTTCATTTCATTTTTCATTTCAGTTGGCCCCGTATAGCTGTCTGAAAGAGGGGCCATTGACATTCCCAGGTTTTTAAATGGCATGGGGGGGCCATCTGAAAGGGAAGTTGGCAAGAGGAGGGGGCTTACCCCTCAAACCCTCCCCACTGACATAGCCTCAGATTCAGTAAAACTGATCTCGTAACCAGAGAAGCCGGTAAATCTATCCAAGACTCCAATAACGGCCGGGACTAAAACACTGGGGATCGACATCATCAGCAGCCCGTCATCTGCACACAGAGAGTGATCTTGTGCTGCCTCACCCCACCCCCCAGTCCTAATATCAGAGGATCCGATCTAATATCCTCTGGCAAGGCTCAGTGGCCAACGCAAACAGCAAGGGGGACAGAGGGCAGCCCTGCCTCGTCCCTCTCTGAAGCTCAAAATTCAACACCCTTAAACCATTGGTGATCACCGCCGCTGCCGGTCTGTGATGTAACAATTGAATCCACTCAATATAATCCTCACCCAACCCGAAGCCTCACAGCGAATACACCAGATAATTCCACTCAACTCTAGCAAAAGCTTTCTCTGCATCGAAGGAGATCAGCAGCACATCCAATCGATATTTCTGAAAGGCCTGAATCACATTCAGCAACCTTCCAACATTGTTACTGGAAAATCTTCCCGTATAAACCCAGTCTGGTCCTCCCGCACGATTGTCAGAAGATGTCCTCCAGCCTTATCGCCAAAATATAAGATCGCAGTTTCAAGTCAACATTCAAAAGAGAGATTGAGTGATGAGAGGCCAACTCCTCTGGGTCCTTGCCCACCTTCAGAATCAAAGAGATATTAGCCTCACAAAGAGTCGGTGGCAGCATCCCAGAGTCAAAAGAGTGACAATACACTCCCACCAACGGGTCCAACAACAAATCCTCAAACCCCCGATAAAACTCACACCCACAGCCATCCGGTCCCGGGGCTTTACCCGGCTGCAGCTCCTTCATGGCCTTTGGCACCTCTTCCCTAGAAATAACATAATAATCTTTTATTGTCAACAGTAGGCTTACATTAACACTGCAATGAAGTTACTGTGAAAAGCCCCAGGTCGCCACATTCCAGTGCCTGTTCGGGTTCACTGAGGGAGAATTCAGAATTCTCAGCCGTTACGGGAATTGAACCCACGCTGCTGGCCTTGTTCTGCATCACAAACCAGCTGTCTCATTAAGATTTTCTGAGGCCTCCAGAAGCTTCAGGGAAGAGAAAGAATGCTCCACACCCACCAACACATCACCAGATTGCTCAGACTTGTGGAATCCTGCATAGAACTCCCCGAATCTCTGTTTATCTCCTCCGTCTTCATGACCCTTTTCCATCCCCAAGCTGCATAGAGGGATTCACTCTAAAGTCGGCCTTTTTCTTTGTCAAACAGGCCACGTATTTGCTCGGCTTATTTCCAAACTCGTACAACTCCTACCTCACAAACGTTCAACTTTTTTCGACCCGCTGAGTAAATAGGGAGTCCAAAGCCGCTCTTGCTGCCTTAACCTCCTTCAGTAATACATTACTAGGGGGCTTCTTATAATTCTCCTCATCTTCGTCAAACAACCTCCAGACGCCGCTGGTTCTCCAGCATCCTGCGCCTTTTATTAGCAGGGTAAGGAATGATCATCCCCTGAGCATAAACTTTACACGTCTCCCACAAAATGGAGCAGGAAATACCAGGAGTCGAGTTAACCTAAAGGAAGAACTCAAACTCTTCCTGAAAGCGCAAAATAAACAAACTCAGGGAGGCTCCAAACCCCCACCTTCTTGACCTGGGGGTGAGCCCTCGAGCAAAAGCTCCAGACAAACAGAGGAAGGTCTGTGATTACGATGCTCCCTGTGGTGCAAGTGGACACCAGGTGTAGGATCGTCCTCGGCACAAAAAAGCTGTTGATTCTGGTATGGCATTGCTGTGGGGCTGGAAAGAAGGTAAAATCTCCGCTCCTCGGGTGCAAAGTTCTCTAAACATCCACATAACCGACCTCCTCACTGATCCCGGACCAGACCCCAACAGTGGCTCGGAGACTGGACACAAACCCCAATATTTTATTTGTGTTTTGTCAGACTGTGAGGAAAGGATACCTCACTCCAGGAGTGATTTCACAAAAAATAGGGCCATGCTATATGGAAACAATCTTTATTACTGACACAATATTAAAATATATTTGACATCACACCAGAAAACAGCTGACAATTAGCCCTTAAACCTTGCTAATCAATACAGTGAATATAGTAACCCTTAACTGCTACCTTTATTCCCACTCAAACAACAAAAACACCATCTCGGCTCTCAATCCACCGTTAAACACAGTTAGCCCACAGCAATATCTGCTTTGCACAGATGTTCTTTGAGAAAGAGAGATCTTGTGTCACCGCTTTAAAGACAAGATCTCAATCCTGTCAGAACCATGAAGAAACTTGGGAAGCTCGCCTTCTGATGACACTATAAGACCATAAGACATAGGAGTGGAAGTAAGGCCATTCGGCCCATCGAGTCCACTCCGCCATTCAATCATGGCTGATGGGCATTTCAACTCCACCTACCAGCATTCTCCCCGTAGCCCTTAATTCCTCGCGACATCAAGAATTTATCTATCTCTGCCTTGAAGCCATTTAGCGTCCCGGCCTCCACTGCAGTCCGCGGCAATGAATTCCACAAGCCCACCACTCTCTGGCTGAAGAAATGTCTCCGCATTTCTGTTCTGAATTTACCCCCTCTAATTCTAAGGCTGTGCCCACGGGTCCTCGTCTACTCGCCTAACGGAAACAGTTTCTTTGCGTCCACCCTTTCTAAGCCATGTATTATCTTGTAAGTTTCTATTAGATCTCCCCTTAACCTTCTAAACTCCAATGAATACAATCCCAGGATCCTCAGCCGTTCATCATATGTTTCACAGGCCTGTATAATTACAGGCCTGGGATGAAAACTATCCCTCGGCCTCAAAGACAGGATCCGATGTCCTTTCTAATTTGAAATACCCAGGCTTCACATCCAGCTGGAGAAAACGGGGTAGCCGATCCTCGAAGCACCTAACGGGAGCCTCACCCTCCACACCTTCTGGCAGGTAGACTACTTAGATGTTCTTTCTCTGACCCTCGGTTCTCCAAGTCTTCCAGGAGTCCACCACATCACTCAGCCAGTTTTCCAAGGATTGAATTCTTGCCTCTGCCGAGGAGGCATCTTGCCCAACGTCCAGGATTCTCTCCTCCGGATCATCGAGCCTCTTCATGGTGTTTTACAGCTCGGCCTCATGAGCTCACAGATATTGAGTCAGCTCACTCAGCCTCTGGTCAATAACACGGCGAATCTCGCTGACATAGATTGGCCAATGATCTCACAGAATAGAGAAGCAGGCTCGATGGGCCGAATGGCCGACTGCAGCTCGTATTTGTTATGGTCTCTGTGCCCAGGATAGGAAGCAGTGAGCATGGATCTGTCAATCAGCCTGAATCAGCACCTTCAGGAGAATTGGGAGGGCGAATATTAGATAGATAGATAGAGAACTACAGCACAGAACAGGCCCTTCGCCCACGATTTTGTGCCGAACTTTTGTCCGAGGTTAATCATAGAATTTTGGACACTAAGGGCAATTTAACATGGCCAATCCACCCAACCTGCACATCTTTGGACTGATACAGCAGAGTGAGAATGGAGGGAGAGTGTGTGGGATGGAGATTTACACCTTTTGGGGAATGAGAGAGGAAAGAATGTTTCAGAGAAACTAAAATGGTCTGTTCTGAATTTCTATCCTGTACTGACAGTGATGTCTTTTGTAAATTGTTTTTACAGGATATTAGAAGTGGAGGAATTACAGACAGAAATCTCAAACATCACGTCTCAATCTGACTGAGTCTCTCAATTCCTTGGAACTGAATATCACCAGAGTTTGAATCGAGAAAGAGAAATTATTGTCTTTTCTGTATGCTTCAAAACATCAGTGTGACTGGAAAAGCACCGAGACACACACACCCGAGTGACAGTGTTCCAGAGCACTGACTGTGGAAAGAGCTTTAAACAATTACACAGCCTGGAAAACATCACACCATTCACAGCGAGGAGAGACCGTACACGTGTTCTGTGTATGGACGAGGCTTCAACTGATTGTCCAACCTGGAGAGACATGAGGAGACCCAAAACATGGAGAAACCGTGGAAATGTGGGGACTGTGGGAAGGGATTCAGAGTCCCGTCGGAGCTGGAAATTCATCGACGCAGTCACACTGGGGAGAGGCCATTCACCTGCTCTCAGTGTGAGAAGGGATTCACTGAGTTATCCAGCCTGAAGAAACACCAGCGAGTTCACACAGGGGAGAGGCCGTTCACCTGCTCTCAGTGTGAGGAGGGATTCACTCTGTTATCCAACCTGCAGAGACACCAGCGACTTCACACTGGGGAGAGGCCGTTCACCTGCTCTCAGTGTGAGAAGGGATTCACTACTTCATCGAGCCTGCGGATACACGAGCGACTTCACACTGGGGAGACGCCATTCACTTGCTCTCAGTGTGAGAAGAGATTCACTTCTTTCAGGAGCCTGCGGATACACCAGCGACTTCACACTGGGGAGAGGCTGTTCACTTGCTCTCAGTGTGAGAAGGGATTCACTCTGTTATCCAGCCTGCAGATACACCAGCGGGTTCACACTGGGGAGAGGCCGTTCACCTGCTCTCAGTGTGAGAAGGGATTCACTACTTCATCGAGCCTGCGGATACACCAGCGAGTTCACACTGGGGAGAGGCCGTTCATCTGCTCTCAGTGTGAGAAGGGATTCACTACTTCATCGAGCCTGCGGATACACCAGCGCGTTCACACTGCGGAGAGGCAATTCACCTGCTCTCAGTGTGAGAAGGGATTCACTACTTCATCGAGCCTGCGGATACACCAGCGAGTTCACACTAGGGAAAGGCCATACACCTGCTCTCAGTGTGAGAAGGGATTCAGTACTTCATCGAGCCTGCGGATACACCAGCGCGTTCACACTGAGGAGAGGCCGTTCACCTGCTCTCAGTGTGAGAAGGGATTCACTACTTCATCGAGCCTGCGGATACACCAGCGCGTTCACACTGAGGAGAGGCCGTTCACCTGCTCTCAGTGTGAGAAGGGATTCACTACTTCATCGAGCCTGCGGATACACCAGCGAGTTCACACTAGGGAAAGGCCATACACCTGCTCTCAGTGTGAGAAGCGATTCACTCAGTTATCCAACCTGCAGACACACCAGCGAGTTCACACTGGGGAGAAGCCGTTCACCTGCTCTCAGTGTGAGAAGGGATTCACTACTTCATCGAGCCTGCGGATACACCAGCGAGTTCACACTGGGGAGAAGCCATTAACCTGCTCTTAGTGAGAGAAGGGATTCAGATATCCATACACCCTGCAGGAACACTAGTGAGTTCACACCTGGAAGAAGCCATTCACCTGCTCTGAGCTGGGGAGACATTCAATGATCCGTCCCAACTACAGAGACACTCCGTAGGCAAGTTAATTCTGGGGAGAGACCATTCATCTGCTCTCAATGTGGGGCGGGGTTTTGTGATTCATCACACCTGTTGTGACTCCAACAAGTTCACAATAAATTCCAGATGTTGGCTCCGTTGTTATTGTTTCTGCTCTCACTGACATCCAGGACTGCATTTTGTTCATTCTGACATCTGATGAATGGTGATGATTGGAGGGTTTCTTTCTGCTGGACTGGCCGGTCTAACACCTCTGCCTCCGGTGGGCTGACCATTTTTGAGGCTCGTTGCGATTACCTGGTTCCAAGTTTGACGAGGAGCACGGAATGAAAAGGTGTTTGCACGTTGGAAGAAATTTTTTTCCCAAAGCAGCCACATTGCCATGAAGATGGGCTATTGTGGTTACAGGGTTCTTTTGTCTAATTTATCTGAGTGTTTCTCGCAGAAGGAAACTGTCATGGTTTGAGCGGCAAGTTGTCTGGGGTAGATTGGGAAATTACAATAAACATTTCACTGAAAGTGGCAACGCAGGTAGATAAGGTAGCTAAGAAGGCAGACGGCATGCTTGTCTTCATTGGTCGGGGCATTGAGTATAAAAATTGGCAAGTCATGCTGCAGCTGTACAGAACCTTAGTTAGGCCACACGTGGAATATTGCCGACAATTCTGGTCGTCACATTCCCAAAAGGATGTGGGGGTTTGTTGAGATTACAGAGGAGGTTTACCAGGATGTTGCCTGGCCTGGAGGGGATTAGCTATGAGGAGAGGTTGGATAAACTTGGATTGTTTTCACTCGAGCGACGGAGGTTGAGGGACGACCTGATAAAAGTTTACAAAATTATGAGTGGCACGGACAGAGTGGATAGTCAGAAGCTTTTTCCCAGGTTGGAAAAGTCAATTACCAGGTGACATAGGTTTAAGGTGCGAGGGGCAAAGTTTAGAGGAGATGTGTGAGGGAGGTGTTTTACACAAGAGGGTGGTGAGTGCCTGGAACTCACTGCCGGAGGAGGTGGTGGAAGCAGGTACGATAGTGACGTTTAAGAGACATCTTGACGAATCAATGAATAGGATGGGAATAGACGGATACAGACCCTGGAAGCACAGAAGGTTTTAGTTTAGACAGACATCATGATCCGAGCAGGCTTGGTGGGCCGAAGGGCCTGTTCCTGTGCTGTACTGTCCTTTGTTATTTGTTGTTCTTTGTATGATGATAGACAGACAGGCAACCACAAGCATTTTATTTACATAAAATATGGATTTCTTTAAGAAGCAAAAGTTAAACAGCAAAAGTGAAGCTATCGTGGCTGACAAGAAAAGTTAAAGATTTCATTAGATCAATGGAGGAGACTTATAAAGTGGCCAAAATAGTAGTGAGCCTGAGGATTGGGAACTTGTTTTCGAATTCAGCAAAGGAGGACCAAGAAACGGATAAAGAGAAAACAGAATATGAGAGCAAACTGGGGAGAACTGGAAACGCTCCTATAGCAATGTGAAAAGGAAAAGATTAGCAAAGACCAATGTGGGTCCATTCCAGGCAGAGACAGGAGAGTTTATAATGGGGAATAAGGAAATGGCAGAAACTAAACAATGTGTGTCTGTCTTCACGGAGGAAGATACAGAAATTTCCCCCAAACATGAGACTACCAAGGGACTAGTGAGCATGAGGAACTGAAAGAGATTAGTATTAGTGAAAAAGTAGTTCTGGAGAAATTAATAGGATTGAAAGTTAATAAATCCCCAAAAGCTGCTGCTCTACATCCCAGCGTGTTGAAAGAGGTGGCTGTAGAGATAGTGGATACATCGGTGATCATCTTTCACAATTCTATAGATTCTGGAATGGTTCCTGCAGATTGGAAGGTGGTAAATGTAACCCCACTATTTAAGGAGGGAGAGAGAAAACGGGGAACCACAGACCCATTAGCCTGACATCAGTAGGAGGGAAAATGCTACAATCTATTATAAAGGATGTGATAACATACGGATCAGGAGTAGGCCACTCGGCCCCTCGAGCCTGTTCCACCATTCAATAAGTTCAAGGCTGATCTGTTTGAAACCTCAATTCCACAGAGATCCCTGAGAAAATAAATCTTGCGAGATAGTAATAATATTCTTTATTATTATAATAATCTTTATAATTGTCACAAGTAGGCTTACATTAACACTGCAATGAAGCTTTTGTGAAAGTCCCCTAGTCGCCACACTCCGGTACCTGTTCATGTACACAGAGGGAGAAGTCTTTTGGGAATTTGGGAGGAAACCTGAGCACCCGGAGGAAACCGACGCAGTTTTGGGGAGAACGTGGAGACTCCGCACAGACAGTGACCCAAGCCGGGAATTGAACCCAAGTCCCTGGAGCTGTGAAACAACAGTGGTAACCACCATGTGCCTCCATGCCGCTGTGTCAGTTGTGGGGAACAAGGAAATGGCAGAGGAATTAAACAGATATTTTGCATCAGTCTTTATGGTGGAAGATACTTTGAATATCTCATTAATACTAAAGAATACGAATGGAGCAATTAAATACCATCGCTGCAGGAGTTGTATTGGACAAACTAATGGGGATCAGATAAGTCCCCTGAATGGCTGCATCCTAGGATCCTAAAAGAAATGGCTGCAGAGATAGTGGATGCATTGATTGTGATTTTCCAAAAATCCTTGGATTCTGGAGAAGTACCAGAGGATTGGAAAACTACCAATGTGGCAACCCCCTGATTCAGAATGAGAGGGAGGCAAAAAACGAGACACTATAGGACGATTAGCCTAACATTTATTGTTGAAAAAAATGTTGGAATGAATTATTAGGAAGTAATAGGAGCACATTCAGAAAATCATAATCTAATCAAGCAGAGTCAGCATAGCTTCATGAAAGGGAAACCGTGTCTGACTAATTTATCAGAGTGTTTCAAGGAAGTCTCAACCAGGGTGGATAGAGGGGGACCAGTAGATGTGTTGGATTTAAACTTCCAGAAGGTCTTTGACAAGGTACCTCACAAAACATTAACATGAGATAAGAACCCATGGAGTTGAAAGTAGTATATTGACACGGATAGAGAATTGGCTAATGAGCAGGAAACAGCGAGTGGGGATAAGGGCCGGGATTCTCCCCTACCCAGCGGGGCAGGGGGTTCCGGAGTGGTGTGAACCTCTCCGGTGTCGGGCCTCCCCAAAGGTGCGGAATTCTCTGCACCTTTAGGGGCTAGGCCCGCCCCTGAGTCGTTTCCGCTTGGCTGGCCAGCGCGAACGGCGTTTGGCGCCCCGCCAGCCGGTGGAAGTCCGCGCATGTGCCGGAGCGTCAGCGGCTGCTGACGTTAACCCGGCGCATACGCAGGGGGGGGGGGGGGGGGGGTCTCTTCTGCCTCTGCCATGGTGGAGACCGAGGCGGAAGAAAAAGAGTGCCCCCACGGTACAGGCCCGCCCGCCGATGGGCCCCGATCACGGGCCAGTCCACCTTGGGGGCACCCTCCGGGGCCAGATCCCCCCCCCCCCCCCCAGGAACCCGGCGGCCGCCTTTGCCGCCAATCCCGCCAGCACCAGACGTGGTTTAATCCACACCAGTGGGAAAGTCTTGCCAGCGGTGGGACTTCGGCCCATCGCGGGCCGGGAATCGCTGCGGGAGGCCTGTTGACCGGCGCAGCGCGATCCCCGCCGATTCCCGGGTGGTGGAGAATTCGGGCCACGGCGGGGCCGGGATTGAGGCCGGATCCGGGCAATTCTCCGACCCTGCGGGGGGGGGGGGGTTGGAGAATCCTGCCCAAGGGGTTCTTTTTGAGTTTGGTGACCTGTAACCAGTGGGGTTCCACAGGGATCAGTGCTGGGATCGCAACTGTGTACAATTTATATTAATGACTTGGAGGAAGGAAGCCCAAATTTGCAGACAACACAAAAATAGGTGGAAAGGCAAGTTGCGAGGGGGATAC
This sequence comes from Scyliorhinus canicula, assembly GCF_902713615.1. Lineage (NCBI taxonomy): Eukaryota > Metazoa > Chordata > Chondrichthyes > Carcharhiniformes > Scyliorhinidae > Scyliorhinus > Scyliorhinus canicula. The sequence goes on from NC_052162.1 coordinate 115,107,155, forward strand.
AAACAGTTTGTAAAGAGATATTGAGAGGTTAAGCAAGTGGACAAAAAGTTGCCACATGGAGCATAATGTGGGAAATGTGAAGTTCATTTTGGAAGGGAGAACAAAAGAACAGTATTATTTAAATGGAGAAAAGCTGCAGCACAAAGGGACTCGGGGGAACTTGTGCAGGAAACACAGGAAGCTAGCAGACAGGTGCAGCAGGTAATCAGGAAGCTAATGGAATGTTGGCCCTGATTCCAAGGGGGTTGGAGTATAAGAATCGGGAAGTCTTGCAGCTGTACACGGTGCTGGTGACACCACATCTGGAGAACTGAGAGCAGTTTTGATCCCCTTATGTAAGGAAATATATTATTTCATTGGAGGAGGTTTAGAGAAGGTTCACTGTGATGATCCCAGGTATGGGGCAGCGCGGTAGCCTTGTGGATAGCACAATCGCTTCACAGCTCCAGGGTCCCAGGTTCGATTCTGGCTTGGGTCACTGTCTGTGCGGAGTCTGCACATCCTCCCCGTATGTGCGTGGGTTTCCTCCGGATGCTCCGGTTTCCTCCCACAGTTCAAAGATGTGCAGTTAGGTGGATTGGCCATGATAAATTGCCCTTAGTGTCCAAAATTGCCCTTAGTGTTGGGTGGGGTTACTGGGTTATGGGGATAGGGTGGAGGTGTTAACCTTGGGTAGGGTGCTCTTTCCAGGAGCCGGTGCAAACTCGATGGGCCGAATGGCCTCCTTCTGCACTGTAAATTCTATGTAATATCTATGGAGGGATTGTCTTCGGGGCAAAGGTTAAACAGGTTGGGACTCTACTCATTGGAATTTAGAACAATGAGAGGTGATCTCATTGAAACAGACAGGATTCTTAAGGAGCTTCACAGGGTAAATGCTGAGAGGATGTTTCCCTTCATGGGAAAATCTAGGACCAGAGGGCATGGTCTCAGAATAAAGAGATGTCAATTTAAGACTGAGATGAGGAGGAATTTCTTCTCAGAGTCTTTGGAACAGTGAGAATTGAGGGGACAGAGTCCTTGTGTATATTTAAGGCTGAGATAGATTCTTGATCAGTGAGGGAACCAGTGATTATGGGGAAAGGGCAGGAAAGTGAACGTGTGAAATGTCAGATCAGCTGTGATCCTATTGAAAGATGGAACAGGCTGGAAGGACCGAATGGCCTACTCCTGTTCCTATTACGTCTGGTCTCAGTATGGTCTTATTCCCGCCTACCCTCCCTTTAACTTTCACCCTCTTGCTTTTCAAGAATCTATCCAGCCTGCCTTCAAAATATTCAAAGTCTCAACTTCCACTGCCCTTTGAGGAAGAGAGTTCCAAAGACTCCCAACCCTCTGCCTTAAATGGGCACGTTATTACTTTTAAAGTGACTCCAATTTCTAGATTCTTCCACAAGAGGAAACATCCTTTCCACATCCACCCTGTCAAGGCCCCTCAGGATCTTATACGGTTCAATCAAGTCACCTAAACTCCATCGGACACAAGCCCAGCCTGTCCAATCATTCCTCATAAGACCAGCCTCCAATTCCAGGTATGAGTCCAGTAAACCTTCTCTGAACTGCTTCCAACACATTGACATCATCCCTTAAATGAGAGCAATACTGTACACAGTGCTCCAGATGTGGTCTCACTAATGTCCTGTATAACTGAAGCATAACCTCCCTACTTTTGTATTCAATTCCCCCACAATAAACAATAACATTCTATTAGCTTTCCTAATTACTTGCTGTACCTGTGTACTCGCCTTTTGTGATTCATGATCTTGGACACTCAGATCCCTCTGAGTCTCAGAGCTCTGCAATCTCTCACCGTTTAGATAATAAGCTTTTTTATTCTTCTGGCCAACATGGACAATCGCACATTTTCCCATGTTCTCCATTTGACAGACCTTATTCCACTCATTTAAAATATACCTTTTTAACCTCCTTATGTCCTCTTCACAATTGACTTTCCTGCTTATCATTGTACTCGTGGAACATAGGAGCAGGAGTTGGCCATTCAGCCCGTCGAGCCTGCTCCACCATTCAATACGATCATGGCTGATCATCCACTTCAATGCCTTTTCCCCCACACTATCCCCATATCCCTTTGTGTTATTGGGATTTAGAAATCTGTCAGCCTCTGCTTTAAACACACTCAATGACTGAGCTCCCACAGCCCTCTGGGATAGAGAATTCCAAAGATTCACAACTTGTGGATCTCTGTATATCAAACCATTGCCCTGTTCTTTCCCCGAATCCCTGTCAGCTTATTTCCCTCAAAAGTCAATCCAATTTCCTTTGGGAAACATTCCATCATCTCTGCTTCTACCCCCCTCATAGGAAGTGGGTTCCAGGTATTTCCCATTTTCTTCAAATGCAAATGAGTCAGAGAGCACAGAAAGAGGCCACTCTGTCCATCATTCCCATGCTAGTTCTTTGAATGAACTATCTAATTAGTCCCATCGCCCGGCAAGCTTCTTTTCCTCCAGAATCTGTCCAGTTCCCTTGTGAAAGTTGCTGTTGAATTTACTTCCTGCACCTTTGCCAGGCAGTGAATCCCAACAACTTATTTTGTTTTTAAATCTAATAATTTCACAATATGCTGTGTTTGGATTTTCACTGAGGATTTGAAATGGAGAGAAAGACACGGTTGTTGCACAAAATCAAGACTCAGTCTCTATGAGTGATCTTCATGAAAGCAGAGTGAGTTGGGGGAGGAGATTGAGGAGGGGACGTGGGAAGATACCCTCAGGAGGGTGAACTCTTGATCTTTGTGCACGAGGCTTAGCCTCATACAGTTTAAGGTACTGCATAGGGCACACATGACCGGGACCAGGATGAGCCGGTTTTTTGGGAGTGAGGACAGGTGTATTAGGTGCTCAGGGAGCCCAGCAAATCATACCCATATGTTCTGGGCATGCCCAGCGCTGGAGGAATTTTGGATGGGCGTAGCGAGGACGGTGTCGAGGGTGGTAGGATCCAGAGTCAATCCAGGCTGGGGGTTTGCAATATTTGGGATTATGGAGGAGCCGGGAGTGCAGGAGGCAAAAGAGGCCGGTATTCTGGCCTTTGTGTCCCTGGTAGCCCGGAGGAGGATGATTCTTCAGTGGAAGGATGCGAGGCCCCCAAGCGTGGAGGCCTGGATCAACGACATGGCGGGGTTTATTAAATTGGAAAGGGTGAAATTTGCTTTGAGGGGGTCGGTGCAAGGGTTTTTTAGGTGGTGGCAACCGTTCCTAGACTTCCTGGCAGAACGGTAGACAATGGTCATCAGCAGCAGCAACTGCGGGGGGGAGGGTTCTATTTTAGTTTTGTTGTTCTATACTGGGGGATCTGAGGGGGTGTACATATTTGCTATGTTTGCTTTGTGTTTTGACGGGTGTTAATTTATTATTTATGTACAGGGGAGGGGGGTACTGTGGTGTTTTGTTTTGTATTTAATTCTATGGGGTTCTTTTTCCATTCTGTTGTTGATATTTTGTGAAAACTTTAATAAAAATTATTTTTAAAAAAATGAATGGGCAGAGTGTGAAATACCCAGGTTTGCGGTGCCAGTGTGGCAGTGCCAAGGTGCACACGTTCCAGGGGCTGGGCTGGGGGACCACCCTGCCTTAACCACTCAGGGGCCTCCAATGGCGCGGGAACCCCTCAGGTACCGTGACGCCTGGCCCATGTCTGTGTGGGCCAATACTAATCGGCATCCATGTGACCAACTGGGGAGTCAATTAAATCATGGGAGGCCGATTTTGAACTCCCCTGTGATCTAACTGCCGCAGTTGGATTTGCGCCTTGCGCATCGTGGCCATTAGATCGTGCCCTGATTCTCATTTGCTGTAAAAATGTAAAAGCTTAATTGCTGTGTATGTAAAGAATGTGCAATGAGGATAAATGTACTGGCAAGAGAGACCTTCAAGCTCTGATTAGCCTCAAGTTTACTGTTTGAATAAAAGATTGTATAGAATCAGATAAGTGGATAGTATGAAACAGTTCTATTTTATTCCTGTCTAAGATAATGAGAGATGGTGGTGCCAGTAATTGGGGATCCAATTAAATTAATCCAGTGACCAAATTGACCAATTGTCATGTTACAACAGGCCCAACTCTGACGTGAGGTAATGGTCACTTTGGGGATAAAAGTAGAGGTTCCGAAGGTCTTCCTTGCTGGCCAAGTACTGAATATTCCCGAGGCTGAGTTCCAAGGAAATTACTGTCCAAGAAGGAGCCAGACTCCCGAGGCTGAATTCCACAAGAATTACTGTCAAAGAAGGAGCCAAAGAGGGTTACGCTTCTACAGACTGACTTTTCCAACTTCATGTGGGTGATCAATGTCTTAAAGTTGTTCAGTAAACCTTTTTCATTTCATAAACTTATTTTTAAATTATCCAGAGAATTCAGCCTTTGTCTTAATTGGTTAATTTATTAAATGGTAAGTTGGGGTGGCTGAAAATAATTAAGTTCCAGAAAACAAGATCAGATAACATAAACCTTCAAGTACTTGCATTTCTGTAGCACCTTTCACAACCACAGGACATCCCAAAGTGCTTTACAGCCAATGAAGTACTTTTGAAGTGCAGTCATTGTTGTAATGTAGGAAACGCAGCAGCCAATTTACACACAGCAAGATCCCACACACAGCAATGTGATAATGAGCAGATGATCTGTTTTTAGTGCTGCTGATTGACGGATAAATATTGACCAGGACACTCGGGATAACTCCCCTGCTCTTCTTCAAAATAGTGGCTGTGGGAACTTTTACACCCACCTGAGAGGGACAGACAGGGCCTCAGTTTAACATCTTTGAAAGAAGGCTGTTCTGACAGGGCAGCACTCCCTCAGTGCTGGGATGAGGAATGTTGGAACTGGTTTTTGTCCACAGGTCCCTGACTGGGTCTTAACCTTCTGATTCAGTGGTGAGAGAGCTGCCGACTGAGCCATGGCGCACATTAGCTAGAAAGGAAAAGTTATACCATAAAACCCTCTATCCTTTGCCTCCGATGCCTAAATCTAATAATTAAAAAGCAGTATAAATAACATATTTGACTGACAATTGTTGAAGCGTTGATTTAGAGCCACAAGTTTTGACTTTCCACTTGCTCCTCGGGCATCTTTCTGTCTCTATTGCTCATGTCAATGACAGCCAGACGATGAAGCTGAGGCTGTATTTAGCTGAGAATAACGGGGCCTGGGCACCAATAGAGAGACGGGAAAGTGCTGGAGGACTGACTGGGAAATGGGCCTCCAACCAATTGATACATCGGTCACTATTCCGATTCCAGACCAGAGGCTGGGATACTGGACCAAACCCCCAATGTTTCAGTTTATTTGTCAGACTGCGGAAAGAATGATTCGCTGGAGGAGTGATCGCATGAAGAAATAGAGCTTGGTTATTTTTAAAATAAAACTTTATTGTGGCTACAATATTAAACATTTTAACTTCAGCCCCAAAAACAACAGCTTACAATTACCCATTTAAACATCACTACTCAATCTGCCATTAAACAACAGGAAAAGAAAGATACAGCTCTCAATCTATCTTACTGTGTGAGAATTGTGGACCCAGAATTCAACTCCTCTCTCCAAATCTTTCTGCAAAAACTGCTCTCTAAACATTTTTAAAATGTCTTTCTGCCTTCCTTGGTTCCACCCAGCAATGACCTCATCTCCCCAAGCTGGAAAACAAATGATCTCTGCCGGCTGCAAAGAACATTAATTCCACAAGTACTTTCCCAGTCAAACCACAGTCCATTAGCCCAGACTGAAAAACACATTCCTTTAACAATTTCACCTTCTGGCTACTAAAAACACCCAGGTCCTGCAAAACAGGATTCTTCTGTAAAATTAAAAAAAGGACCACTGCAGTGAATCACACTCTAACCCCACGCTTTTAACCTTTACATTGCCTAATACACTTATAATCGAATTTTCCTAAAATCTTCCAATCATCATCCCCCCCCGCCCTTTTAAAAAAATGAATCAGCTATTTACGCAGGTGGCTTTGTTTTTCTAAAAACATTTTTCATTTGAAACATTTCTTATGATTACATGCAACTTATACTCTGTAATATCATTTTACATGTTTCAACAATCAAACATACATGTGAGTGTAGTGAGTATAGTCCATTTTAGTCTTCTCACATGTCACAGTCACAAGCATAAATTTACCAACTTCTAGATTTCCAAAGACCGGGGTGGCCTCCAAGATTACACAAGAAAAGCTTCAACAATTCAGTGATATGTAGTTGCCTGGCTCTGACTGCAGAATTCTTCACTTGATGGTAAGACAGGTTGCTATCGATGCTGCAGCATTCATCATCTGTTCTTCACATTTATCAGCTGCTTTGTATTCTGTGTCTGTTGAGGATAGCCAAAAATAATTGGCAACAGATGCAGATGAGATGTTTCCCCTGGTTGGGGAGTCTGGAACCAGGGGACACAATTTCAAAATAAGGGAGAAGCCACTTAGGGCCGGTCTCCGAGGAGACATTTCTTTACTCAGAGGATTGTGAATCTTTGGAATTCTCTACCCCAGAGGGCTGTGGGAGCTCAGTCATTGAGTGTGTTTAAAGTAGACTCACAGACTTCGAAATACCAATAACACAAAGGGATATGGGGATAGTGTGGGGGAAAAGCATTGAAGTGGATGATCAGCCATGATTGTATTGAATGGTGGAGCAGGCTTGACGGGCTGAATGGCTAAGTCCTGCTCCTATGTTCCAATTATACAAAGATAGGAAGGAAAGTAAATTGTGAAGAGGACATAAGGAGACTAAAGTGATATAGGTAGGTTAAGTGAGTGGGGAAAAAATCTGTCAAATGGAGAATCATGTGGGAAAAGGTGTAATTATCCATCTGGGTAGAAAGAATAAAACATGCTTATTATCTAAACGGTGAGAGATTGCAGAGCTCTGAGACTCAGAGGGATCTGGGTGTCCAAGAGCATGAATCACAAAAGGCGAGTTTACAGGTACAGCAAGTAATTAGGAAAGCTAATAGAATGTTATTGTTTATTGTGAGGGGAATTGAATACAAAAGTAGGGAGGTTATGCTTCAGTTATACAGGACATTGGTGAGGCCACATCTGGAGCACTATGTACAGTATTATTCTCATTTAAGGATTGAAGTCAATGTGTTGGAAGCAGTTCAGAGAAGGTTTACTGGACTCATACCTGGAATTGGAGGCTGGTCTTATGAGGAATGATTGGACAGGCAGGGCTTGTGTCCGATGGAGTTTAAGTGACTTGATTGAACCGTATAAGGTCCTGAGGGGCCTCGACAGGGTGGATGTGGAAAGGATGATTCCACTTGTGGGAGAATCTAGAAATTGGAGTCACTTGAAAAATAATAACTTGTCCATTTAAGGCAGAGGAGAACTTTTTTCTCTCAGAGGGTTGGGAGTCTTTGGAACTCTCTTCCTCAAAGGGCAGTGGAAACAAAGTCTTTGAATATTTTGAAGGCAGAGCTGATAGATTTTTGGGAAGCAAGGGGGTGAAAGGTTGTTGGGTAGTCGGCGAGAATGTGGATTTGAGGTTACAATCAGATCAACCGTGAACATATTGAATGGTGGAGCAGGCTCGAGGGGCCGAGTGGCCTACTCCTGTTCCTAATTTGTATGTTATCACATCCTTTATAATAGATTGTAGCAATTTTCCTCCTACTGATATCAGGCTAATGGGTCTGTGGTTCCCTGTTTTCTCTCTCTCTCCTTAAATAGTGGGGTTACATTTACCACCTTCCAATCTACAGGAACCATTCCAGAATCTACAGAATACTGAAAGATGATCACCAATGTATTCACTATCTCTACAGCCACCTCTTTCAACACTCTGGGATGTAGCGCATCAGCTTTTGGGGATTTGTTAACTTTCAACCATATTAATTTCTCCAGTACTACTTTTTCACTAATACGAATCTCTTTCAGTTCCTCGTGCTCACTGGTCCCTTGGTTCTCTGGTGTTTCATAGAATTTACAGTGCAGAAGGAGGCCATTCGGCTCATCGGGTCTGCACCGGCTCTTGAAAAGAACACCCTACCCAAGCCTACACCTCCACCATATCCCCACAACACAGCAACCCCACCCAACAGTAAGGGCAATTCTGGGCACTAAGGGCAATTTATCATGGCCAATCCACCTAACCTGCACATCTTTGGACTTTGGGAGGAAACCGGAGCACCCTGGAGGAAACCCACGCACACACGGCGAGGATGTGCAGACTCCGCACAGACAGTGACCCAAGCCGGAATCGAACCTGGGACCCTGGAGCTGTGAAGCGATTGTCCTATCCACAATGCTACTGTGCGTTTCTAGGACAATTTCTGTATCTTCCTCCGTGAAGACAGACACACATTGTTTAGTTTCTCTGTCATTTCCTTATTCCCCATTATAAACTCTCCTGTCTCTGTCTGGCATGGACCCACGTTGGTCTTTACTGATCTTTTCCTTTTCACATTCCTATCAGAGCTTTTCCAGTCGGTTTTTATGTTTCTCGTCAGTTTGCTCTCATGTTCTTTTTTAAAAAATCAGTTTCTTGGTTCTCCTTTGCTGAATTCCAAACAAGTTCCCAATCCTCAGGCCTATTTCTATTTTGGTCACTTCAAGAGCCGTTTCCTTTGATCTAATGGGATCTTGAACTTTGATTTCTGTTCCTTAAAGGAATCTATTTTTGTTGTATTCTGTAAAATGAAAGTCGCCAAAGTCCCAAAGGACCATAGGCTGCTCTCCCCTTTGAGAGAGAGAGCTTACTGGTGATGACTTAACTTGAGTGTCACCACACTTCAGGTGAGTGGCAATGTTGAGAAGGCAGGGTCTTCATGGATAACCTCTCTGTATGGGAATCGAACCTATGCTGTTGGCGTCGCTCCGCATCATGAACCAGCCAACTGAGCTAACTGACCACCTGGTAAATATGTAATATTTCCTTTAATATTAGCTATTCCCTGTTTCCCATCAGTGTCCCTATCCACTTCAAACAACTTGCCCCTCATACCCTCATAGTTTTCTTCTGAGGAACGCCCAAATAAATCAAACAGAAAAAAAACATATAACCACCACAGCCCATCTCCATGGCAAGGTGGCATGCTTTGGAGGTTCCAAATAGAAATGGGAACTAAATATCTTCAAACTTACAAACACTCTTTCACTCTGTGATTCTCGTGACATTTAGAACCAGGCAATTGCAACAAGTCTCAATGAGACTGGAGGCAACGTCGTGAGACCAACCAGTCCAGAAGAAAGAAACCGTCTGATCGTCCCCATTGATCAACTGTCAGAATGAACAAAATGCAGTCCTGGGTGTAATTGAGAGCAGAAACAATAACAGAATCCAACTCCTGTAATCAATTGTGAACTTGTTGGTGTCTCAGCAGGTGCAATGAATCACATATTTCCTTCCCAGGCTGAGAGCACGAGTGGCCTCTATCCAGTGTGAAGTCATTGGTGTGTCCACAGGCTGGATGAGTGAATAAATCCTTTCCCACACTGAGAGCAGGTGAACAACCTCTCCCCAGTTTGAACTCGCTGATGTGACTGCAGGGTGTCTGACCGAGTGAATCTCTTCCCACACTGAGAGCAGGTGTATGGCCTCTCCCCAGTGTGAACTCGCTGGTGTTTCTTCAATATGGATAGCTCAGTAAATCCCTTCCCACAAGCAGAGCAAGTGAATGGCCTCTCTCCGCTGTGAATCCAGTGGTGTTTCACTAGTACGGATGAAACACGGAATCCCTTCCCACACTGAGAGCAGGTGAACGGCCTCTCCCCAGTGTGAACTCGCTGATGTTTCTTCAGGCTGGATAACTCAGTGAATCCCTTCCCACACTGAGAGCAGGTGAACGGCCTCTCCCCAGTGTGAACTTGCTGATGTTTCTTCAGGCTGGATAACTCAGTGAATCCCTTCCCACACTGAGAGCAGGTGAATGGCTTCTCGCCAGTGTGAACCCGTTGATGGCTCTTCAGCTGGGATACCTGAGTGAATCTCTTCCCACACTGAGAGCAGGTGAACAGTCGCTCCCCAGTGTGAATTAGCTGATGATTCCGCAAGTTGGATGAATCACTGAATCCCTTCCCACATTGAGAGCATGTGAATGGCTTCTCGCCGGTGTGAATTCGCTGGTGTGCCCGCAGGTTGGATAACACAGCAAATCCCTTCCCACACACAGAGCAGGTGAATGGCCTCTCCCCAGTGTGAATGCGTCGATGAGCTTCCAGCACAGATGGGGCTCTGAATCCCTTCCCACAGTCCCCACATTTCCACGGGTTCTCCATGTTTTGGGTCTCCTTCTGTCTCTCCAGGTCGGACAATCAGTTGAAGCCTTGTCCACACACAGAACACGTGTACGGTCTCTCTCCGCTGTTAATCGTGTGATGTTTTTTTCAGGCTGGTAACTGGTTAAAGCTCTTTGCACAGTCAGTGTTCTGGAACACTCTCACTCGGGTGTGTGTGTCTCGGTGCTTTTCCAGTCACACTGATGATTAAAATAGTTTGAAGCCGACAGAACAGATAAACATTTCTCCTTCTAGATTCAAAGGCCAATGATATTCAGGTCCCAAGGAATAGAGTGACTCCGTCACATCGAGAATTTTCGAGTTTTCGGTCTGTAATTCCTCCTCTTCTAATATCCTATAAAAAGAGTTTACAAAATGAGTTTACAAAAGTGCAGGATAGAATTTCAGAATGGACAACTCTCGTTTCTATGGAACATTTTTCCCTCTCTCATTCCCCAATGCTTAGTCTCCAAACACTACCCCATATGTCGTCTTCAGGGAGTGGATTCGGAGGGGCGGAGAATCAGAGCTGTGAGCATTGGGAAAGAGACCATCCTTTTAGCCAGACAAGAAATTGTCAAGCTGGGGGAGCAAAGGATGTCAATGTCTTTAAGAGAGAGAGACCTGGGCCAAGGTTTGCAGAGTCTGCACCCTCCCTGGATCCACTTCCTTTCCCTTCAGTTGCTGCAAGTGATCAACTGAAGGTGAGAATGAGAAAAGAAAGCGTTTTACTCACAGATGTTGTAGAGATGAGGTGTGATGCTCAAGCTCATTCAGAGTGAGGAGCAGCAGCTTTCCTGGGCAGGAATGAGCAGGTCAACAAGCGCAATTTCCAAACTCCGCAGGCATACAATGATGGAACTCTGATTGGCTGGCGGAGAAGAGTCCTTCCGGTCCTCCCAGTTTACCATTGGTCAATACCTCGACATGTGGGTCAAGGGGGCGGGGACTCCCTGCACATGCGCACCTACCCCGTCCTTTGAACATGCGCAGTACCGGACCTGGGGGGAGATCACTGAGCGGCTTCTCGCTCTGGCGGGAGCCGTCAGCCGGTTGCCTGGAAACCTTGTCTGGAGGAGGTGTCGTGGGAGGGGGAACAATGGGGACAGGACTGCGCACTGGAACCCGCAGACGTCACCGTGGAGCAGAGTGATTTGTTATTGGTTGATTCAGGCAGGGCTCTATTGTGACGTCACAATTCGAAGCTTGGACAATGAGTTTCAGACCAAAATTTCCTCCTCATCTGGGAGCTCAGTGTTTCCCCCTTTCCATTTCCTTTCTCATTCTGGGGGGGGCATTGGGGACTTACAGCAACTGAAGGGAAAGGAAGTGAAGCCAGGGAGGGTGCAGACTCTTGAAAGCTTGGCCCATGTCTCTCTCTCCCTTAAAGACATTGACATCCTTTGCTCCCTCAGCTTGACACATTTATTTGGCTAAAAGAATGGTCTCTTTCCTAATGTTCACATTAAAGGGGTTAAGCCATTTATTATTATTTCTTGTCTTCTGATATAGTTCTGTGAATAAATTCTCTATTTTATTACAGCACAGAAGGAGTCCATTCAGTCACTTGAGTCCATGCCGACTCTGCAGAACAATTCAGGCTGTTCCATTTCCCCTTGATATCACCATACCTCTGCAAGTTTATTTCCTTCAGGTGCCCTTCTACGTTCAGTTTCAAATAATCTTATCATCGCAACTTGCACCACTAGGTCGTGAGTTCCAAGTCATCAGCACTCACTGCTGAAATAAAGTTCTCCCCTACTGCCCCATATGTCTAATCATGGGTGAATATTAGATACAGCAGAGTGAGAATGGAGGGAGAGTGTGTGGGATGGAAATTTATAGCTTATGGGGAATGAGGGAAGAAAAATATTCCATCAAAACTAGAAATGCCTTCTGAATTTCTATTTTATTTGACAGTATGATATTTATAATCTTTTACAGTATATTAGAAAGTGAGGATTTACAGACAGTAATCTGAAAGTAAATGTTGCATCTGAGTCTGACAGTCACTTGATTCCTTGTGACCTGAATATCATCAGACTTTGAATCTAGAAGTAGAAATGTTTGTCTGTCTCAAGAGATTTTAAAGCACCAAGACACACACACACCTGGGTAATTGCGTTTCAAGGAACTGATTGGAAAAAGCATCAACCAATTACTTTGTTTTATAAATTTAGAATACCCAATTATTTTGTCCAATTAAGGGGCAATTTAGTGCGGCTAATCCACCTAACCTGCACATCTTTGGGTTGTAGGGGTGAGACCCACGCAGACATGTGGAGAATGTGCAACTCCACACAGACAGGGGGCCGGGATCGAACCAGTGCTAACCACTGCACCACCGTGCCGCCCTGGTGTTACCCACTTACACAGCCTGAAAAAACATCGCACCATTCAGAGTGGAGAGAAATCCTGCACATTTTTGCTGTGGACAAGGCTTCAACTGATTATGAAAACTGGTGAGTCCCAAGGATGCCTGCACCATGGAGGAACCCTGAAAATGTGGGCACTGTGGGAAAGGATTCAGATCCCCATCTGTGCTGGAAACTCATCAATGTTGTCACACTGGGGAGAGGCCACTCAACTGCTCTGTGTGTGGGAAGGGATTCACTCAGTCATCCCACCTGCTGACACATCAAAGGGCTCACACTGGGGAGAAGCCATTCACCTGCTCTGCATGTGGACAGGGATTCACTGAATCATTCAGCCAGATAATGAGCAATAAAAGCTGGCCCAACACCACCCAGATTTTCGCTGCTTCATAATCTCTCTTCCTTTGCAGCCAATCACAATCCATTTCTTCCTGCCTCTGTGTTTATTGTTGCCCTGCTGCACTTGTAACTTTTCCAGCTCTGACGTGAAACGACAAAGGTCGCTTAACTCTTTGAGGCAGAGCTCTTTTCTATGAAATTGTGATTCAGCATCGTTGAACGGTTCGGTGGACAACAATAAATCATAATTTCCTGACCAAGAATCGAACCCGGGCCGCAGCGGTGAGAGCGCCGAATATAAACCACCAGACCACCAGGGAAACTGACAAGTAGAATTTTAACCCGGCTGACATAAAATCAGCTCACACGTGAAACTACAAATGTCACTTAACTGATTCTAGCAGAGCTCTTTTCTGTGAAACTGTGATACAGCTTCGTTGAACAGTTTGGTGGACAACAATAATTCATCATTCCCTGGCCGGGAAACCGGGCCGTGGCAGTGAAAGCACCGAATCCTAACCACTAGACCACCAGGGAAACTGACAAGCAAAAGTAAAAACCATCTGACACTATATCATTCACCTTTTATGTTCATGTCCGAGTTTTCATTAGAAATATACAATTAGAATGAACACAAGTGACATCTTCAGCCAATCACAACACCGATTGTCGTTTGCTGCAACATGAAATCGACAGTGAGACGAAACAGCCCAACAAGCTGCTCATGTGTCACTTCCAACTTACAAAACCCACCAACCTTCTCACTGTGGCTCCTGTGAAATGTACAACGCAACATCCGGCGGACATTATCAGTAATTAGTAAGAACTCATTTCAATTGTTAAATACATTGTTTCTCGCAATTACGGGTTGATCAAAATTTGAATAGTTCCCAATTTTTGTTGATCTTTTTCTGAAGTGAGACTACCACGTTTGCTGAACATACACAAACTCTCCTGCTTCATACTGGGCACAACATCAAAACGTACTCATCTGTAACTATGAGGCAAAGCTTCCTCATTCCGATTTGTTGTTAAACATTAGCACAATACGTCATCTCACAGCTTTGTGACATTTACACTTCCACATGTTTTGAATGAGGTTATTTCTACCCCGGCTCCACAGTGGGTGAGAGAGGGGCAAGCAGCAGGATTTTACCCAAACTCTCCATTCACTCGCTGCCAGCAGAACGCGGAGACTGCAGCTTCAATCAGCGGGTTACTGCGCATCCCGGGGACACTCTAACCAGGAGCAAACCTCCCAATACACCAAGCACAGGCTCAGAAACATGCAGGTAGATTATATCCGGCCCACGTAACCTCCCAGCAACATTTCCACAATCCCTCAGTCTGTGGCACTACCTTTGAGCTTCTTCTGTTGTATTCAGCTCCTGTGACCTCAATGGACTGAATAATTTCAGTTTGATGTTTTCTTGTCATCACACCCAAGATTTGGACCCAGATCTGGGAGATAATTTTGTCTGGGCGAGCAATAAAAGTTGGCCCAACACCACCCAGATTTTCGCTGCTTCAAAATCTCTCTTCCTTTGCAGCCAATCGCTGTCCATTTCTTCCTGCCTCTGTGTTTATTGTTGACCTGCTGCACTTGTAACTTTTCCAGCTCTGGCTTGAAACGACAAATTTTGCTAAGTATATAAGGGAGAGCTCTTTTCTGTGAAACTGTGATTCAGCTTCGTTGAACAGTTTGGGGGACAACAATAATTCATCATTCCCTGGCCGGTAATCGAACCCACACCGCGGCGGTGAAAACACCGAAACCTAACCACCAGACCACCATAAAACTGACGAGCAAAATTTAAACCGCCTGACAGTATATGATTCACCTTTTATTTTCATGACCGAGTTTTCATTAGAAATATACAAAATTACATGTTTAGAATGAACACAAGTGACATCTTCAGCCAGTCACAACACCGATTGCCGTTTGCTGGAACATGAAATCGACAGTGAGACGAAACAGCCCAACAAGCTGCTCATGTGTCACTTCCAATTTACAAAACCCACCAACCTTCTCACTGTGGCTCCTGTGAAACTTACAACGCAACATCCGGCGGACATTATCAGTAATTAGTAAGAACTCATTTCAATTGTGAAATACATTGTTTTCCGCAATTACGTTTTGATCAAGATTTGAATAGTTCCCAATTTTGGTTGATCTTTTACCGAAGTGAAACTATCACGTTTGCTGAACATACACAAACTCCCCTGTTTCATACTGGGCAGAACATTAAAACATACTCATCTGTAACTATGAGGCAAAGCTTCCTCGTTCCAATTTGTTGTTAAAGCTTAGCACAATACGTCATCTCACAGCTTGTGACATTTACACTTCCAGGAGGTTTGAATGAGATTAATTCTTGCCAGGCTCCACAGTGGGTGAGTGAGGGGCAAGCAGCAGGATTTTATCTAAACTCTCCATTCACTCACTGCCAGCAGAACGTGGAGACTGCAGCTTCAATCTGCTGGTTACTGCCCATCCCGGGGACACTCCAACCAGGAGCAAACCTCCCAATACACCGAGCACAGGCTCAGAAACATGCAGGTAGCTTATATTCAGCTCACTTAACCTTCCAGCAACATTTCCACAATTCCTCAGAGAGTGGCACTGCCTTTGAGCTTCTTCTGTTTTATTCAGCTCCTGTGACCTCAATGGACTGAATAATTTCAGTTAGAAGTTTTCTTGTCATCACACCCAAGATTTGGAACCAGTCTGGGAGATAATTTTGTTTGTGTGAGCAATAAAAGCTGGCTCAACACCGGCCAGATTTCTGCTGCTTCATAATCTCTCTTCGTTTGCAGCCAATCACGGCCCATTTCTTCCTGCCTCTGTGTTTATTGTTGACCTGTGCATTTGTAACTTTGCCAGCTCTCACGCGAAACTACAACTGTCAATTAACTCATTCTAGCAGAGCTCCTTTCTGTGAAACTGCGATACAGCTTCGTGGACAATAATAATTTATCATTCCCTGACCGGGAATCGAACCCGGGCCACGGCGGTGAAAGCGCCGAATCCTAACCACTAGACCACCAGGGAAATTGACACGCAAAAGTTATACCGCCTGACACTATATCATTCACCTTTTATATTCATGTCCGAGATTTCATTAGAAATATACAAACTTCCATGTTTAGAATGAACATAAGTGACATCTTCAGCCAATCACAACACCGATTGCCGTTTGCTGGAACATGAAATCGACAGTGAGACGAAACAGCCCAACAAACAGCTCATGTGTCACTTCCAACTTACAAAACCCACCAACCTTCTCACTGTGGCTCCTGTGAAAATTACAACCCAACATCCGGCGGACATTATCTGTAATTAGTAAGAACTAATTTCAATTGTTAAATACATTGTTTTTCGCAATTACGTTTTGATCAAAATTTGAATAGTTCCCAATTTTGGTTGATCTTTTACCGAAGTGAAACTATCACGTTTGCTGAACACACACAAACTCCCCTGTTTCATACTGTGCAGAACATTAAAACGTACTCATCTGTAACTATGAGGCAAAGCTTCCTCGTTCCAATTTGTTGTTAAACATTAGCAAAATACGTCATCTCACAGCCTTGTGAAATTTACACTTCCAGGAGGTTTGAATGAGATTAATTCTTGCCCGGCTCCACAGTGGGTGAGTGAGGGGCAAGCAGCTGGATTTTACCCAAACTCTCCATTCACTCGCTGCCAGCAGAACGTGGAGACTGCAGCTTCAATCTGCTGGTTACTGCCCATCCCGGGGACACTCCAACCAGGAGCAAACCTCCCAATACACCGAGCACAGGCTCAGAAACATGCAGGTAGCTTATATTCAGCTCACTTAACCTCCCAGCAACATTTCCACAATTCCTCAGAGAGTGGCACTACCTTTGAGCTTCTTCTGTTTTATTCAGCTCCTGTGACCTCAATGGACTGAATAATTTCAGTTAGAAGTTTTCTTGTCATCACACCCAAGGTTTGGAACCAGTCTGGGAGATAATTTTGTTTGTGTGAGCAATAAAAGCTGGCTCAACACCGGCCAGATTTCTGCTGCTTCATAATCTCTCTTCGTTTGCAGGTAATCACGGCCCATTTCTTCCTGCCTCTGTGTTTATTGTTGAACTGTGCATTTGTAACTTTGCCAGCTCTCACACGAAACTACAACTGTCAATTAACTCATTCTAGCAGAGCTCCTTTCTGTGAAACTGCGATACAGCTTCGTTGAACAGTTTTGTGGACAACAATAATTTATCATTCCCTGACCGGGAATCGAACCCGGGCCACGGCGGTGAGAGCACCAAATCCTAACCACTAGACCACCAGGGAAACTGACACAGAAAAGTTATACCGCCTGACACTATATCATTCACCTTTTATATTCATGTCCGAGTTTTCATTAGAAATATACAAACTTCCATGTTTAGAATGAACATAAGTGACATCTTCAGCCAATCACAACACCGATTGCCGTTTGCTGGAACATGAAATCGACAGTGAGACGAAACAGCCCAACAAGCTGCTCATGTGTCACTTCCAATTTACAAAATCCACCAACCTTCTCACTGTGGCTCCTGTGAAACTTACAACGCAACATCCGGTGGACATTATCAGTAATTAGTAAGAACTAATTTCAATTGTTAAATACATTGTTTTTCGCAATTACGTTTTGATCAAAATTTGAATAGTTCCCAATTTTGGTTGATCTTTTACCGAAGTGAAACTATCACGTTTGCTGAACACACACAAACTCCCCTGTTTCATACTGTGCAGAACATTAAAACGTGCTCATCTGTAACTATGAGGCAAAGCTTCCTCGTTCCAATTTGTTGTTAAACATTAGCAAAATACGTCATCTCACAGCCTTGTGAAATTTACACTTCCAGGAGGTTTGAATGAGATTAATTCTTGCCCGGCTCCACAGTGGGTGAGAGAGGGGCAAGCAGCTGGATTTTACCCAAACTCTCCATTCACTCGCTGCCAGCAGAACGTGGAGACTGCAGCTTCAATCTGCTGGTTACTGCCCATCCCGGGGACACTCCAACCGGGAGCAAACCTCCCAATACACCGAGCACAGGCTCAGAAACATGCAGGTAGCTTATATTCAGCTCACTTAACCTCCCAGCAACATTTCCACAATTCCTCAGAGAGTGGCACTACCTTTGAGCTTCTTCTGTTTTATTCAGCTCCTGTGACCTCAATGGACTGAATAATTTCAGTTAGAAGTTTTCTTGTCATCACACCCAAGGTTTGGAACCAGTCTGGGAGATAATTTTGTTTGTGTGAGCAATAAAAGCTGGCTCAACACCGGCCAGATTTCTGCTGCTTCATAATCTCTCTTCGTTTGCAGCTAATCATGGCCCATTTCTTCCTGCCTCTGTGTTTATTGTTGACCTGTGCATTTGTAACTTTGCCAGCTCTCACGCGAAACTACAACTGTCAATTAACTCATTCTAGCAGAGCTCCTTTCTGTGAAACTGCGATACAGCTTCGTTGAACAGTTTTGTGGACAACAATAATTTATCATTCCCTGACCGGGAATCGAACCCGGGCCACGGCGGTGAAAGCGCCGAATCCTAACCACTAGACCACCAGGGAAACTGACACACAAAAGTTATACCGCCTGACACTATATCATTCACCTTTTATATTCATGTCCGAGTTTTCATTAGAAATATACAAACTTCCATGTTTAGAATGAACATAAGTGACATCTTCAGCCAATCACAACACCGATTGCCGTTTGCTGGAACATGAAATCGACAGTGAGACGAAACAGCCCAACAAGCTGCTCATGTGTCACTTCCAATTTACAAAACCCACCAACCTTCTCACTGTGGCTCCTGTGAAACTTACAACGCAACATCCGGCGGACATTATCAGTAATTAATAAGAACTCATTTCATTTGTTAAATACATTGTTTTTCGCAATTACGTTTTGATCAAAATTTGAATAGTTCCCAATTTTGGTTGATCTTTTACCGAAGTGAATCTATCAGGTTTGCTGAACACACACAAACTCCCCTGTTTCATACTGTACAGAACATTAAAACGTACTCATCTGTAACTATGAGGCAAAGCTTCCTCGTTCCAATTTGTTGTTAAACATTAGCAAAATACGTCATCTCACAGCCTTGTGAAATTTACACTTCCAGGAGGTTTGAATGAGATTAATTCTTGCCCGGCTCCACAGTGGGTGAGAGAGGGGCAAGCAGCTGGATTTTACCCAAACTCTCCATTCACTCGCTGCCAGCAGAACGTGGAGACTGCAGCTTCAATCTGCTGGTTACTGCCCATCCCGGGGACACTCCAACCAGGAGAAAACCTCCCAATACACCGAGCACAGGCTCAGAAACATGCAGGTAGCTTATATTCAGCTCACTTAACCTCCCAGCAACATTTCCACAATTCCTCAGAGAGTGGCACTACCTTTGAGCTTCTTCTGTTTTATTCAGCTCCTGTGACCTCAATGGACTGAATAATTTCAGTTAGAAGTTTTCTTGTCATCACACCCAAGGTTTGGAACCAGTCTGGGAGATAATTTTGTTTGTGTGAGCAATAAAAGCTGGCTCAACACCGGCCAGATTTCTGCTGCTTCATAATCTCTCTTCGTTTGCAGCTAATCATGGCCCATTTCTTCCTGCCTCTGTGTTTATTGTTGAACTGTGCATTTGTAACTTTGCCAGCTCTCACGCGAAACTACAACTGTCAATTAACTCATTCTAGCAGAGCTCCTTTCTGTGAAACTGCGATACAGCTTCGTTGAACAGTTTTGTGGACAACAATAATTTATCATTCCCTGACCGGGAATCGAACCCGGGCCACGGCGGTGAAAGCGCCGAATCCTAACCACTAGACCACCAGGGAAACTGACACACAAAAGTTATACCGCCTGACACTATATCATTCACCTTTTATATTCATGTCCGAGTTTTCATTAGAAATATACAAACTTCCATGTTTAGAATGAACATAAGTGACATCTTCAGCCAATCACAACACCGATTGCCGTTTGCTGGAACATGAAATCGACAGTGAGACGAAACAGCCCAACAAGCTGCTCATGTGTCACTTCCAACTTACAAAACCCACCAACCTTCTCACTGTGGCTCCTGTGAAACTTACAACGCAACATCCGGCGGACATTATCAGTAATTAGTAAGAACTAATTTCAATTGTTAAATACATTGTTTTTCGCAATTACGTTTTGATCAAAATTTGAATAGTTCCCAATTTTGGTTGATCTTTTACCGAAGTGAAACTATCACGTTTGCTGAACACACACAAACTCCCCTGTTTCATACTGTGCAGAACATTAAAATGTACTCATCTGTAACTATGAGGCAAAGCTTCCTCGTTCCAATTTGTTGTTAAACATTAGCAAAATACGTCATCTCACAGCCTTGTGAAATTTACACTTCCAGGAGGTTTGAATGAGATTAATTCTTGCCCGGCTCCACAGTGGGTGAGTGAGGGGCAAGCAGCCGGATTTTACCCAAACTCTCCATTCACTCGCTGCCAGCAGAACGTGGAGACTGCAGCTTCAATCTGCTGGTTACTGCCCATCCCGGGGACACTCCAACCAGGAGAAAACCTCCCAATACACCGAGCACAGGCTCAGAAACATGCAGGTAGCTTATATTCAGCTCACTTAACCTCCCAGCAACATTTCCACAATTCCTCAGAGAGTGGCACTACCTTTGAGCTTCTTCTGTTTTATTCAGCTCCTGTGACCTCAATGGACTGAATAATTTCAGTTAGAAGTTTTCTTGTCATCACACCCAAGGTTTGGAACCAGTCTGGGAGATAATTTTGTTTGTGTGAGCAATAAAAGCTGGCTCAACACCGGCCAGATTTCTGCTGCTTCATAATCTCTCTTCGTTTGCAGCTAATCATGGCCCATTTCTTCCTGCCTCTGTGTTTATTGTTGACCTGTGCATTTGTAACTTTGCCAGCTCTCACGCGAAACTACAACTGTCAATTAACTCATTCTAGCAGAGCTCCTTTCTGTGAAACTGCGATACAGCTTCGTTGAACAGTTTTGTGGACAACAATAATTTATCATTCCCTGACCGGGAATCGAACCCGGGCCACGGCGGTGAAAGCGCCGAATCCTAACCACTAGACCACCAGGGAAACTGACACACAAAAGTTATACCGCCTGACACTATATCATTCACCTTTTATATTCATGTCCGAGTTTTCATTAGAAATATACAAACTTCCATGTTTAGAATGAACATAAGTGACATCTTCAGCCAATCACAACACCGATTGCCGTTTGCTGGAACATGAAATCGACAGTGAGACGAAACAGCCCAACAAGCTGCTCATGTGTCACTTCCAATTTACAAAACCCACCAACCTTCTCACTGTGGCTCCTGTGAAACTTACAACGCAACATCCGGCGGACATTATCAGTAATTAGTAAGAACTCATTTCAATTGTTAAATACATTGTTTTTCGCAATTACGTTTTGATCAAAATTTGAATAGTTCCCAATTTTGGTTGATCTTTTACCGAAGTGAAACTATCAGCGTTTGCTGAACACACACAAACTCCCCTGTTTCATACTGTACAGAACATTAAAACGTACTCATCTGTAACTATGAGGCAAAGCTTCCTCGTTCCAATTTGTTGTTAAACATTAGCAAAATACGTCATCTCACAGCCTTGTGAAATTTACACTTCCAGGAGGTTTGAATGAGATTAATTCTTGCCCGGCTCCACAGTGGGTGAGTGAGGGGCAAGCAGCTGGATTTTACCCAAACTCTCCATTCACTCGCTGCCAGCAGAACGTGGAGACTGCAGCTTCAATCTGCTGGTTACTGCCCATCCCGGGGACACTCCAACCAGGAGCAAAC
The DNA here is from genome assembly GCF_902713615.1 of Scyliorhinus canicula. Taxonomy (NCBI): domain Eukaryota; kingdom Metazoa; phylum Chordata; class Chondrichthyes; order Carcharhiniformes; family Scyliorhinidae; genus Scyliorhinus; species Scyliorhinus canicula. Next base: position 115,128,965 of record NC_052162.1, read on the forward strand.
CTCCCAATACACCGAGCACAGGCTCAGAAACATGCAGGTAGCTTATATTCAGCTCACTTAACCTCCCAGCAACATTTCCACAATTCCTCAGAGAGTGGCACTACCTTTGAGCTTCTTCTGTTTTATTCAGCTCCTGTGACCTCAATGGACTGAATAATTTCAGTTAGAAGTTTTCTTGTCATCACACCCAAGATTTGGAACCAGTCTGGGAGATAATTTTGTTTGTGTGAGCAATAAAAGCTGGCTCAACACCGGCCAGATTTCTGCTGCTTCATAATCTCTCTTCGTTTGCAGCTAATCATGGCCCATTTCTTCCTGCCTCTGTGTTTATTGTTGACCTGTGCATTTGTAACTTTGCCAGCTCTCACGCGAAACTACAACTGTCAATTAACTCATTCTAGCAGAGCTCCTTTCTGTGAAACTGCGATACAGCTTCGTTGAACAGTTTTGTGGACAACAATAATTTATCATTCCCTGACCGGGAATCGAACCCGGGCCACGGCGGTGAAAGCGCCGAATCCTAACCACTAGACCACCAGGGAAACTGACACACAAAAGTTATACCGCCTGACACTATATCATTCACCTTTTATATTCATGTCCGAGTTTTCATTAGAAATATACAAACTTCCATGTTTAGAATGAACATAAGTGACATCTTCAGCCAATCACAACACCGATTGCCGTTTGCTGGAACATGAAATCGACAGTGAGACGAAACAGCCCAACAAGCTGCTCATGTGTCACTTCCAATTTACAAAACCCACCAACCTTCTCACTGTGGCTCCTGTGAAACTTACAACGCAACATCCGGCGGACATTATCAGTAATTAGTAAGAACTCATTTCAATTGTTAAATACATTGTTTTTCGCAATTACGTTTTGATCAAAATTTGAATAGTTCCCAATTTTGGTTGATCTTTTACCGAAGTGAAACTATCGCGTTTGCTGAACACACACAAACTCCCCTGTTTCATACTGTGCAGAACATTAAAACGTACTCATCTGTAACTATGAGGCAAAGCTTCCTCGTTCCAATTTGTTGTTAAACATTAGCAAAATACGTCATCTCACAGCCTTGTGAAATTTACACTTCCAGGAGGTTTGAATGAGATTAATTCTTGCCCGGCTCCACAGTGGGTGAGTGAGGGGCAAGCAGCTGGATTTTACCCAAACTCTCCATTCACTCGCTGCCAGCAGAACGTGGAGACTGCAGCTTCAATCTGCTGGTTACTGCCCATCCCGGGGACACTCCAACCAGGAGAAAACCTCCCAATACACCGAGCACAGGCTCAGAAACATGCAGGTAGCTTATATTCAGCTCACTTAACCTCCCAGCAACATTTCCACAATTCCTCAGAGAGTGGCACTACCTTTGAGCTTCTTCTGTTTTATTCAGCTCCTGTGACCTCAATGGACTGAATAATTTCAGTTAGAAGTTTTCTTGTCATCACACCCAAGGTTTGGAACCAGTCTGGGAGATAATTTTGTTTGTGTGAGCAATAAAAGCTGGCTCAACACCGGCCAGATTTCTGCTGCTTCATAATCTCTCTTCGTTTGCAGGTAATCACGGCCCATTTCTTCCTGCCTCTGTGTTTATTGTTGACCTGTGCATTTGTAACTTTGCCAGCTCTCACGCGAAACTACAACTGTCAATTAACTCATTCTAGCAGAGCTCCTTTCTGTGAAACTGCGATACAGCTTCGTTGAACAGTTTTGTGGACAACAATAATTTATCGAACTGAAGATGGCGGGGTGGGGTGTGGCAGGGCGAAAGCGCGGGCTTTCCTCTGTTTTCCCGCGCGCGGGGCAGAGGAGGGGGGAGGGGAGGAGCGCGGGGCATGGCTAGCAATGGCGACCTTTCCCGCGTTGGAGCGGGGCCAGGGAGGAGTGGCAAGGGGAGGGAGGCCCCCCCCCCCGAGCCGGGAGGAGTCGGAGTGTGGCAGGAGCTGCCGGGTCAGCGTAAACCAGCTGACTTACGGGAGTACGATGGAGGGTACATCGCGGCTCGGAGGGGTCCTAGCCTGGGGGGGGGGGGGGGGGGGGGGGGGGGTTTAGGGAGGGACACCGGGTTGCTGCTGAAAAGACCACAAACGGGAAGTGGAGGACTGGAGGGGTGGGGGGAGGGGGCCATCGCCATGGGGAGCGGGTCAGAAGGGGAGGGTCGACCCGGGGCGAGCAGGGAACAGGACATGGCTAATCGGCAGGGGAAGGGGGCGGTTCGTCCCGCGACCCGGCTGATCACTTGGAACGTGAGGGGCTGAATGGGCCGGTCAAGAGATCAAGGGTATTCTCACACCTGAAGGGACTGAAGGCTGATGTAGCAATGTTACAGGAGACCCATTTGAAGGTAGTGGACCAGGTTCGCCTGAGAAGGGGGTGGGTGGGACAGGTGTTCCACTCTGGATTGGACGCAAAGAACCGGGGGGGTGGCGATTCTGGTGGGAAAGAGGGTGTCGTTCGTGGCGGAGGAGGTAGTGGCGGATAAGGAGGGTAGGTATGTGATGGTGAAGGGTAAGCTGCAGGGGGAGAAAGTGGTGATGGTCAACGTATATGCCCCGAACTGGGATGACGCGGGTTTTATGAGGCGCCTATTGGGCCTCATTCCGGGACTGGAGGCAGGGGGCTTGATCATGGGGGGGGACTTTAACACAGTGCTGGACCCCGGGCTAGACAGATCGAGCTCAAGGACCAATAGGAGGCCGGCAGCGGCAGAAGTGCTGAGGGGGTACATGGAGCAGATGGGAGGAGTAGACCCATGGAGGTTTGGTAGGCCGAGGGCGAGGGAGTATTCCTTTTTCTCCCACGTCCATAGAGTGTACTCCAGAATCGATTTCTTCGTGTTGAGCAGGGGGCTGATCCCGAGGGTACAGGAAGCTGAGTACTCGGCCATTGCGATCTCTGATCATGCACCACATTGGGTGGATGTGGAAATGGGGGAGGCGCGGGACCAGCGCCCGCTGTGGCGGCTGGATGTGGGGCTGTTAGCGGACGACGAGGTGTGTAAAAGGGTCCGGAAGAGCATTGAGAGCTATCTGGACTTGAATGACACGGGTGAGGTGCAGGTGGGGATGGTCTGGGAGGGCCTGAAGGCAGTGATCAGGGGAGAGCTGATCTCCATAAGGGCACACAGAGAAAGAAAGGAGAGGCAGGAGGGGGAGAGGCTGGTGGGGGAGCTATTGGAAGTGGATAGGAGATATACGGAGGCACCAGAGGAGGGGCTGCTGGGAGAACGGCGCAGCCTGCAGGCCAAGTTCGACCTGCTGACCACCAGGAAGGCAGAGACGCAGTGGAGAAGGGCGCAGGGCGCGGTCTATGCGTATGGGGAAAAGGCGAGCAGGATGCTGGCACACCAGCTTCGCAAACGAGATGCGGCTAGGGAGATTGGGGGAGTGAAGGAGAGGGGCGGGAAGGTAGTGCAGAAGGGGCAAGAAGTGAACGGGGTCTTCAGGGATTTTTACAAGGAGTTGTATCGGTCTGAGCCGCCGACGAGGAGAGGGGGAATGGAGGACTTCCTAAACAAATTGAGGTTCCCAAGGGTCCAGGAGGGGCTGGTAGAAGGGCTGGGGGCGCCAATAGGGCTAGAGGAGCTAGTCAAGGGAATAGGTCAGATGCAGGCGGGGAAGGCGCCGGGGCCAGATGGGTTCCCGGTGGAATTCTATAAGAAAAATGTGGACTTGGTGGGACCGGTACTGGTACGAGCCTTTAATGAGGCGCGAGAGGGGGGGGTTCTGCCCCCGACAATGTCGCAGGCTCTGATCTCCCTGATATTGAAGCGGGATAAAGACCCCGTGCAGTGCGGGTCCTACAGGCCTATCTCGCTTCTGAACGTGGATGCCAAGTTGCTGGCAAAGATCCTGGCAGCTAGAATAGAGGATTGTGTGCCAGGGGTAATCCATGAGGACCAGACGGGGTTCGTGAAGGGGCGGCAGCTCAACACGAACGTGCGGAGATTGCTGAATGTAATTATGATGCCGGCAGTGGAGGGGGAGGCTGAGATAGTGGTAGCGCTGGACGCGGAGAAGGCATTCGATAGGGTGGAGTGGGAGTACCTGTGGGAGACGTTGGAACGGTTTGGGTTTGGGGAAGGGTTTATTAAGTGGGTGAAGTTGCTCTACTCGGCCCCGACGGCGAGTGTAGTGACAAACGGGAGGAGGTCGGAGTATTTCGGGCTCCACCGAGGGACCAGGCAGGGATGTCCCCTATCCCCCTTACTTTTCGCACTGGCGATTGAACTGTTGGCGATGGCACTGAGGGGTTCAGGGGGGTGGAGAGGACTGACTAGGGGAGGGGAGGAACATCGGTAGCATGGTGGTTAGCATCAATGCTTCACAGCTCCAGTGGTCCCAGGTTCGATTCCCGGCTGGGTCACTGTCTGTGTGGAGTCTGCACGTCCTCCCCGTGTGTGCGTGGGTTTGCTCCGGTTTCCTCCCACAGTTCAAAGATGTGCGGGTTAGGTGGATTGGCCATGCTAAATTGCCCGTAGTGTAAGGTTAATGGGGGGATTGTTGGGTTACGGGTATACGGGTTACGTGGTTTTAAGTAGGGTGATCATTGCTCGGCACAACATCGAGGGCCGAAGGGCCTGTTCTGTTCTGTGCTGTACTGTTCTATATTCTATGTTCTATCGGGTATCGCTGTATGCGGATGATCTACTGCTGTACGTGGCAGACCCAGAAGGGGGAATGCCGGAGATAATGGAACTATTAGCAGAGTTTGGGGACTTTTCGGGGTACAAACTAAATTTGGGCAAAAGCAAGGTTTTTGTGATACACCCGGGGGACCAGGGAGAGGGAATTGGGAGACTCCCCTTCAAGCGAGCAGGAAAGAGCTTTAGGTACTTAGGGGTGCAGGTGGCAAGGAACTGGGGGACCCTCCACAAGTTGAACTTTTCCAGGCTGGTGGAACAGATGGAGGAGGAATTTAAGAGGTGGGACATGGTACCGCTGTCGCTGGCGGGGAGGGTGCAGTCAATCAAAATGACGGTCCTCCCAAGGTTCTTGTTTTTATTTCAGTGCTTGCCCATCTTCCTCCCTAGGGCCTTCTTCAAAAAGGTGACGAGTAGCATCATGAGCTACGTGTGGGCGCACGGCACCCCAAGGGTGAGGAGGGTCTTTTTGGAGCGGAGTAGGGGCAGTGGAGGGCTGGCACTACCCAATCTCTCGGGGTATTACTGGGCGGCAAATGTGTCGATGGTGCGCAAGTGGATGATGGAAGGGGAGGGGGCAGCTTGGAAACGAATGGAGAGGGCGTCCTGTGGCAACACAAGCCTGGGGGCCCTAGTAACGGCACCATGACCGCTCCCCCCCATGAGGTACACCACGAGCCCGGTGGTGGCGGCCACCCTCAAGATATGGGGGCAGTGGAGGCAACACAGGGGGGAAATGGGAGGTCTGTTGGTGGCGCCAATAAGAGGGAACCATAGATTCATCCCGGGGAACATCGACGGGGGATTTCAGAGCTGGTACAGGGTGGGCATACGGCAGCTGAAGGACCTGTTTATAGAGGGGAGGTTTGCGAGCCTGGGAGGGCTGGAGGAGAAGTTTGAGCTCCCCCCGGGAAACATGTTCAGATATTTACAAGTGAAGGCATTTGCTAGGCGGCAGGTGGAGGGGTTCCCCCTGCTCCCCAGTAAGGGGGCGAGTGATAGGGTGCTCTCGGGGGTCTGGGTCGGAGGGGGGAGGATATCGGACATCTACAAGATAATGCAGGAGGCGGAAGAAGCATCAGGGGAGGAGCTGAAAGCCAAGTGGGAAGGGGAGCTGGGAGAGCAGATAGAAGACGGGACGTGGGCGGATGCACTGGAGAAGGTCAATTCTTCCTCCTCGTGTGCGAGGCTGAGCCTCATTCAATTTAAGGTGCTGCATAGAGCTCACATGACGGGGACAAGGATGAGCCGGTTCTTTGGGGGTGAGGACAGGTGTGTCAGATGTCTGGGAAGCCCAGCGAACCATGTGCATATGTTCTGGGCATGTCCGGTGCTGGAAGGGTTCTGGAAGGGGGTGGCAAGGACGGTGTCGAAGGTGGTGGGGTCCAGGGTCAAACCAGGATGGGGGCTTGCGATCTTTGGGGTCGGGGTAGAACCGGGGGTACAGGAGGCTAGGGAGGCCGGAATACTGGCCTTTGCGTCCCTAGTGGCTCAACGAAGGATATTAATTCAATGGAAGGACGCGAGGCCTCCAAGCGTTGAAACTTGGATTAACGATATGGCTAGCTATATTCAGCCAGAAAGGATCAAATTTGCCCTGAGAGGGTCGGTACAGGGATTCTCCAGGCGGTGGCAACCTTTCCTTGACTTTTTAGATCAGAGATAGGCGTTCGGGGTCGTGGCAGCAGCAACCCGGGGGGGGGGGGGGGGAGGGGGGGGGGAGGGGGGGGGGAGGGGGGGGAGGGGAGGGGGGGAGGGTGGGGGGAGGGGGGGGGGGGGAACAATGGTCGTGGGGGGACATGCACGACTGTAACGCGGGCAAGTCTGCTCGCTGCTCATGTCTGAAACTGTAGGCTGCCTTGTTTGTTAAGTTGTTGCTTGGGGGGGGGGGTGGGGGGAGGAATGGTGCACGCGAGAGGGCGGGCGAGGGAGGGATATTTGCCTAGAGGGATTGTGTTGTAAATAATTTAAAAATTAGTAGGGGTAAATGTCTGTATGGAAAAACTCTTTCAATAAAAATTATTTTTAAAAAAACAATAATTTATCATTCCCTGACCGGGAATCGAACCCGGGCCACGGCGGTAAAAGCGCCGAATCCTAACCACTAAACCACCAGGGAAACTGACACACAAAAGTTATACCGCCTGACACTATATCATTCACCTTTTATATTCATGTCCGAGTTTTCATTAGAAATATACAAACTTCCATGTTTAGAATGAACATAAGTGACAACTTCAGCCAATCACAACACCGATTGCCGTTTGCTGGAACATGAAATCGACAGTGAGACGAAACAGCCCAACAAGCTGCTCATGTGTCACTTCCAATTTACAAAACCCACCAACCTTCTCACTGTGGCTCCTGTGAAACTTACAACGCAACATCCGGCGAACATTATCAGTAATCAATAAGAACTCATTTCATTTGTTAAATACATTGTTTTTCGCAATTACTTTTTGATCAAAATTTGAATAGTTCCCAATTTTGGTTGATTTTTTACCGAAGTGAAACTATTGCGTTTGCTGAACACACACAAACTCCCCTGTTTCATACTGTGCAGAACATTAAAACGTACTCATCTGTAACTATGAGGCAAAGCTTCCTCGTTCCAATTTGTTGTTAAACATTAGCACAATACGTCATCTCACAGCCTTGTGAAATTTACACTTCCAGGAGGTTTGAATGAGATTAATTCTTGCCCGGCTCCACAGTGGGTGAGAGAGGGGCAAGCAGCTGGATTTTACCCAAACTCTCCATTCACTCGCTGCCAGCAGAACGTGGAGACTGCAGCTTCAATCTGCTGGTTACTGCCCATCCCGGGGACACTCCAACCAGGAGAAAACCTCCCAATACACCGAGCACAGGCTCAGAAACATGCAGGTAGCTTATATTCAGCTCACTTAACCTCCCAGCAACATTTCCACAATTCCTCAGAGAGTGGAACTGCCTTTGAGCTTCTTCTGTTTTATTCAGCTCCTGTGACCTCAATGGACTGAATAATTTCAGTTAGAAGTTTTCTTGTCATCACACCCAAGATTTGGAACCAGATCTGGGAGATAATTTTGTTTGTGTGAGCAATAAAAGCTGGCTCAACACTGGCCAGATTTCTGCTGCTTCACAATCTCTCTTCCTTTGCACCAATCACAGCCCATTTCTTCCTGCCTCTGTGTTTATTGTTGACCTGTGCACTTGTAACTTTGCCAGCTCTCACGCGAAATAACAAATGTCAATTAACTGATTCCAGCTGAGCTCCTTTCTGTGAAACTGCGATACAGCTTCGTTGAACAGTTTTGTGGACAACAATAATGTATCATTCCCTGACCGGGAATCGAACCCGGGCCACGGCGGTGAAAGCACCGAATCCTAACCACTAGACCACCAGGGAAACTGACACGCAAAAGCTATACCGCCTGACACTATATCATTCACCTTTTATATTCATGCCCGAGCTTTCATTAGAAATATAAAAACTTCCATGTTTAGAATGAACATAAGAGAAATCTTCAGCCAATCAGAACACCGATTGCCGTTTGCTGGATCATGAAATCGACAGTGAGACGAAACAGCCCAACAAGCTGCTCATGTGTCACTTCCAACTTACAAAACCCACCAACCTTCTCACTGTGGCTCCTGTGAAACTTGCAACGCAACATCCGGCGGACATTATCAGTAATTAGTAAGAACTCATTTCAATTGTTAAATACATTGTTTTTCGCAATTAGGTTTTGATCAAAATTTGAATAGTTCCCAATTTTGGTTGATCTTTTACCGAAGTGAAACTATCGCGTTTGCTGAACACACACAAACTCCCCTGTTTCAGGGGCCACATTTGGTAAGCACACAGCTGCTGGGGAAAAAACAATAAGACGATAGCAAACATACAATTCCTCACCAGTTACACAGAGACTAACATCAGTTCAAAAGAAAAACATCAGCACCCTGCATTGCCCCCAAACAAGGAGCAGCCACAAACACAGGTCACCCTACTGGTGCGGCTGTTGCTTCAGGATGCGGAAGTGGAGGGAAGAATTTGGGATATATATACAAGTGGCTGGGGGAGCAGAGAGGCGAGTCGGTGGTGAAGAACAAGGAGAAATGGGAAGCAGAGTTGGGAGGGGAGATCAATTGGGGAGAATGGAATGAGGCACTGCATAGGATAAACGGGACCCCCTCTTGTGCAAGGTTGTGCCTGAACAGTTTAAGGTGATGCACAGGGTGCATATGACTCAGGCGAGAATGAGTGGCTTCTTCCAGGGGGTAGCAGATCAGTGTGAGAGGTGTGGGTGGGGGCCAGCGAATTAGGTGTACATGTTTTGTGATTGCAAAAAATTGGGAAGATTCTGGGCAGGAGAGTTTGCGGTCTTAGCCAAGATTGTGGAGGAGGAGGTGGACCGGGACCCTTTGGTGGCAATATTTTGGGTTTCATGCAGATGTCGAAAGTCGATGTTGTGGCGTTCACCTCTCTGATTGCACGGCAGCAAATTTTGCTGAAGTGGTGGTCGGCAGGGCCATTGGGGATGACGGCTTGGTTGTGTGACCCGTATGACTTCCTGTGGTTAGAAAATATAAAGTATGAGTTAAGGGGCTCTTCAGTGGGCTTTGAGGAAAGGTGGGGGATGTTTGTGACTATGTGTGAGGGGCTGTTTGTCGTGGGGTGGGGCGTGGGGGGGGGGTGGGTGAAAATGGGGGGAAATCTGTACACATTGTATAGTTGATTGCTGGGAAGTATGTTTCCCGGGGTGTTTATTTGCTGTAACCTGCGTTGATCCATGTTTGTAATAAAATATATTAAAAACAAACAAACACAGGAGTCACCAGTAGGTTATGAGATACCCTGATAAGACCTCTGAATTACACAGTCAATTGGGCCCCTGCCTGGCCTCTCCCACAGTACCAAAACCTGGTCTCCCGACCCCGTCTAGTTCAAAGACTGCAAGACTGAGCTCTCCTCCACCTTCAGCCCGGCAGCATGCCAACCAAAATCCACCCCTTCCAGCAGGCTACTGCTGCCCTTCATCAAACCGGTAGCAGGAATGTACAACCTTGGATAGGTTCTGGCTGCAAAGTTAGAAAAAGGCAGTCACCATACAAAACACCAGGTCTGGAAACAGAGTTACAGCCAAAACAACAGAAACTCAGAGAAACACAACCTGCAGACAAGTTTTACATCTTGAATTGTTCAATAATTCTTCCGTATACATAAAAACAAAATACAAAACACCAACATAAAACAGTAAATAGGTAAAATACTGCAAAATCACTGTCATTTCACCATTGCAAAGAAACAGACAAAACCTGGTCCATGAACAGTCCGCATACCACAATAACCGTAAATCACCAAGAGACAGCACCGTGCCATTCTACAGGCTTCAATACACTACAATACACGACAGTGTAGTTGTACAAATGGATAACTGCAGCATCACAGTGACATGAGGGAACCAATTACAGAATAAACAAATACATAGTGAACAGGGCCCTCACATTCGGTGTCCCTCGCACTCGGCATGATGTTGATCTGCCACAATCAGTGTGTACTCGCCCTCAGTATGGCTTTGCGCTCGATGTGCGCTCGTGCCCGGTATGGCTTCGTGCTCAGTGTGCCCTCACGTTCGGTGTACATTTGCCTTCGCATTGGTGTGCACTCGCACTCGCAATCCTCCCTCTTGCATTCCTCCTGCTTTCCACCCAATTCTCCTTCCCTGAAGGTGCTGACTCTGGGGTTCAGTTTCACTCTCACCTATTGCTCTCCCCAATGTCACCCAGTGCCTAAATGTTTCCACATGAAGTTAAAAAAAATTTTGCTAAGGGGGGGGGCGTCACAATCAAATCCAGTGACTGCCGACATGTACTTTGTGTCAGGGTGGGGTGAGTGCGCTCCCCACCCAACTTTTCATCCCAATCCCATGGGTTTGGTGACTGGTCCCCGGATGAGTAATGGCGTCCGTAGCTCCCAGGCTCCCCCACGCTGGGGAAACCGCTCTATCCGCCGCGCGGGCGGGCGGCCCGGGACTGCGCATGTCCATGGGTGGGGAATGGTAGGGGAAGGGGGGTAGATGAGCACATGCGGGAAAGAGCCCGCCCCCTGACCTCCCTGCTGAGATGTTGACCAATAAAAAAAGTTTGGGAACGGGAGGTACTCTGGTTCTCCAGCCAATCAGAGCGCGGGCTTTGTGTGAGTGATAATTGAGCTTCACACAGACTAAACCTTCCTCCTGTTTTCAACCTCTGTAAGTAAAACACTTTCTTTTCTTCCCTTTCCATTTATTGTCTCATTCTGACCTCAACTGAAGGGAAAGGAAGTGAATCCAGGGAGGGTGCAGACTCTGGAAAGCTTGGCCCAGGTCTCTCTCTCTCTCTTAATAAGAAGTCTTACAACACCAGGTTAAAGTCCAACAGGTTTGTTTCAAACACGAGCTTTCGGAGCACGGCTCCTTCTTCACCTGAAGAAGGAGCCGTGCTCCGAAAGCTCGTGTTTGAAACAAACCTGTTGGACTTTAACCTGGTGTTGTAAGACTTCTTACTGTGCTCACCCCAGTCCAACGCCGGCATCTCCACATCATCTCTCTCTTAAAGACATTGATATCCTTTGGTCCCTCAGCTTGACACACGAAAAAATGAAATGGAAATCGCTTATTGTCACAAGTAGGCTTCAAATGAAGTTACTGTAATGTCGCCACATTCCAGTACCTGTTCGGGGAGGCTGGTACAGGAATTGAACCGAGCAGCTGGCCTGCCTCAGTCTGCTTTCAAAGCCAGCGATTGGGCCCTGTGCTAAATCAGCCCCACATTTATTTGTCTGGCTAAAAGGATGGTCTCTTTCCTAATGTTCACAGATAAGGGGCTGGATTCCCCTGGAGATGGCTGACATTTAAGGGGACAGTAAGTTAATATGGGCGAGATATGCCCAGTGTTGTTATATGGTACAGATTAGATGTATTATTTTTGGTTCTGTAATAAGGTATATTAACTAATATTTCTAGTCTTGTAATATAATACTAAAGCTATGTACATATTTCCAGACATAGAGCCATTATGGCACAGAACAAATCAATTTAATAGCTTGTCCATTCCGACTCTGTACAGCTAAACAACCAGTCCCTGTTCCCCTGAAAGTTTATTTCCTTCATGTACCCATTTAATTTCATTTTAAAATTCTTAATCATCTCTGCTACCACCAACTTCAGAGGCAGGAGGTTCGAGAGCTCTTCCTCCAAAATAAAGTTCTTCCTTGAAGCAACCCCATGCAGTCTTGAACCCCCCCTCCCCCCACCACCCCCTCCCCCCACCACCCCCTCCACCTCCCCCCACCACCGCCACACCCCCCCCCCCACCACCACCACACAAACATCTCTAAATATCTAATAAAATCATACAGTTCTGTACATTACCCAAAATTTTAGTCCAGTAATATAGACATATCATAGAATCATAGAATTTACAGTGCAGAAGGAGGCAATTCAGCCCATTGAGTCTGCACCAGTCCTTGGAAAGAGCACCCTACCCAAGCCCGCACCTCCACCCTCCCTGTAACCCAGTAACCCCACCCAACCTTTTTGAACACTAAGGCCAATTTAACATGGCCAATCCACCTAACCTGCACTTCTTTGGACTGTGGTAGGAAACCGGAGCACCTGGAGGAAACCTACGCAGACACGGGAAGAATGTGCAGACTCCGCATAGACAGTGACCCAAGCCAGGAATCAAACCTGGGACCCTGGAGCTGTGAAGCAACTGTGCTAACCACTGTGCTATCATAGCTGCAGAAAGACTTTCAGGAGAATTGTGAGGGTGAATATTAGATACAGCAGTGTGAGAATGGAGGGTGAGTGTGTGGGATGGAGATTTGCAGTTTTTGAGGAATGAAAGAGGACTGAATATTCCAGAGAAACTAGAATTGTCTGTTCTTAATTTCTATACTGTGCTGACAGTGATGACTTTTGTAAACTCATTTTACAGGACATCAGAAAGTGAGGATTTGCAGACAGAAATCTCAAATTAAATCTCAGATGAAGATCTGACAGTCACTTGATTCATCAGGACATGATTATCATCGGCCTTTCAATCAAGAAGGAAAAATAATTTTACTGTTCTGTCTTCTTCAAAAGGCTTTAAACATCAGTCTGAGCTGAAAAATCTTCCATGACCCAGGCATCTGAGTGAGAGTGTTCCAGTTCACTGACTGTGGAAAGAGCTTTAACCAGTTACACAGCCTGAAAACACATCACACTATTCACAGCGGGGAGAAACCGTACTCACGTTCAGTGTGGATAACTCAGCTGATCATCGAACCTGGAGAGCCACCATGAAGAAACCGTGGAAATGTGGGGACTGTGGGAAGGGATTCTGCTCCCCATCGGTGCTGGAAACACATCGACGTGTTCACACTGGGGAGAGAACATTCATTTGGGCAGCACGGTAGCATGGTGGTTAGCATAAATGCTTCACAGCTCCAGGGTCCCAGGTTCGATTCCGGCTTGGGTCACTGTCTGTGCGGAGTCTGCACGTCCTCCCCGTGTGTGCGTGGGTTTCCTTCGGGTGCTCCGGTTTCCTCCCACAGTCCAAAGATGTGTGGGTTAGGTGGATTGGCCATGCTAAATTGCCCGTATCTATGTTCTATCTGTTCTGAGTGTGGTTAGGGATTCAGTCATTCACCCCAACTGCTGACACACCAGCGAGTTCGCTCTGGGGAGAGACCGTTCACCTGCTCTGTGAGGGAAGAGATTCTCTCAATTAACCAACCTGCTGACACACCAGAGAGTTCACTCCGGGGAGAGGCCGTTCACCTGCAGTGTGTGTGGGAGGGGATTCACTTAGCCATCCATCCTGCTGAGACATCAGTGGGTTCACACAGGTGAGAAGCCATTGACCTGCCCTCTGTGTGGTAAGGGATTCAGTCATTCATCCCAACTGCTGAGATACCAGCGAGTTCACACTGGGGAGAGACCATTCAGCTGCTCTCTGCACACAGAGGTTTAGAACATCATCTACACTGAAATGAAAATCACCTATTGTCACTGTGGTTACTGTGAAAAGCCCCTACTCGCCACATTCCGGCGCCTGTTCAGGAGGTTGGTACGGGAATTGAACTGTGCTGCTGGCCTGCCTTGGTCTGCTTTAAAAGCCAGTGATTTAGCCAGTGTGCTGAACCGAGTTCACACCGGAGAGATGCCATTCACCTGCTCTCAGTGTGGAAAGGGATTCACTCAGTTATCCAGCCTGCTGAGACACCAACGAGTTCTCAAGTCATTGAAGGAGTTGGATTCTGCTACAGTTGCTGCTGTTAATCACATCCAGGACTGAACCATGTTCATTCTGACACTTGGTGAAGTGGGAGGGTTGGAGGGTTTCTTTCTGCTGGACTGGCCGGTCTCAAGACTTTGCTTCCAGTGGGCTGTTGCTCTTTGAGCCTGGGAGAACACATTTCCACTGAAATGATCCACAAAGGCTGAGGAAGGACATTTATTTTATCCTTGACAGTAAATAGTGTTCCGCCACCACAGACAAATTTAACATAGATACAGAAAGAACTGGAAAAATTGAGCAGGTCCGGCAGCATCTGTGGAAAGAGAAGGAGAGGGCATGAAATGAAATGAATGAAATGAAAATCGCTTATTGTCACGAGTAGGCTTCAAAATGAAGTTACTCTGAAAAGCCCCTAGTCGCCACATTCCAGCGCCTGTTGGGGGAGGCTGTTACAGGAATCGAACCGTGCTGCTGGCCTGCTTGGTCTGTTTTCAAAGCCAGCGATTTAGCCCTGTGCTAAACAGCCCCTGTTTCAAAGTGTTATTTGTGGCAGGTTTGTTGTGAATTTCTCCCTGACTCTGTCGGCAAGTTCTCCGCCGCAATTTAACCACATTTTGTCACTTTTCTGGGCCCTGGGGAATTCTCCCCGGTCAAGCCCACACTGAGAATCATCTTCATCACTGGGGAGTTGAAGTCGCCGGCCTGACTGGCTTCTCACAGATCGGCCCACCATTTGGAAAGGGTGCCCCAATTTCTATAAGTCAGCTTGAGGCTCCCCCACCCACGAGCAATCTCACTCCTCACACACATGGCGTTATCCCACAACTCCCCATGGGCTATGGGGTCAATGATGACCCCCCCCTTTCTCAGGGCTTCCCATGTCTGTGTGGACCAGTACTGAACGGCACCTGGCTGGGGTTTCCCTGGTGAGGCTGGTAGATGCCAGGAGCCGATAGATCCTGGGTTTTAAACCCAGTTAAGTGTTCGAGGCTCAATCCCACCCATTGTGGGTGAGATCCTGATCGTGACGCTGTGCGAGACCGTGTTAGATCTAATGAGGTGTATCACCTGCCTGGAAGCCTGGGGGAAGCTACATCTACCGGCTGCACGGTGCTCCTGTTCGGGCGCAACACAGCTGGTAGATCGTACCCAGAGTTTTTTTTTCAAATATATTTATTCAAATTTTCAACGATTTTCAACCAAACACTCCAAACAGAAAAAGAGGTAAAGCACAAAACAAGCAAAAATTATACATGGTATTTCCAACAAAATACAATAACCACCATTTAACAAATAAAGACACCAGCAAGGAAAACGCTCCACTCTAACCTAAACAAAAGCCCCCCCCCCCCCCCCCCCCCCCCCCGGATGCAGCTACTGTTGACCTACACCAAACGTTCCGCTAGAAAGTCTAGGAACGGTTGCCACCGTCTGAAGAACCCCTGAACAGACCGTCGCAAGGCAAACTTTATCCTTTCCAGCTTGATGAACCCAGCCATATCATTAATCCAAGCTTCCAAGCTTGGGGGCTTCGCATCCCTCCACATTAGTAGGATCCTCCGCCGGGCTACCTGGGACACAAAGGCCAGAACACCGGCCTCTTTCGGCTCCTGCACTCCCGGCTCGTCCCATACCCCGAATAATGCTATTCCCCAGATCGGCTTGACCCGGGTGTTCACCACTTTGGACATAGTCCTCGCAAAGCCCCTCCAGAACACCTCCAGCGCCGGGCACGTCCAGAGTGTATGGGTGTGATTTGCTGGGCTCCCCGAGCACCTCACACACCTGTCCTCCACCCCAAAAAACCTACTCATCCTCGCCCCCGTCATATGCACCCTATGAACAACTTTGAACTGTATTAGGCTGAGCCTGGCACAAGAGGAGGACGAATTAACCTGACTCAGGGCATCAGCCCACAGATCCTCATCCAGCTCCTCCCCGAGCTCCTCCTCCCACTTGCCCTTTAATTCCTCCACCGAGGCCTCCTCCACTTCCTGAAGTTCCTTATAGGTCGCTGAGACCTTGCCTTCTCCAACCCATACGCCCGAAATCACCCTGTCCTGAATCCTTCGTGCTGGGAGCAGTGGAAGTACCCTCACCTGCTGGCTCACAAACGCCCTCACTTGCATGTACCTAAATGCATTCCTGGGAAGTAACCCAAATTTCTCCTCTAGCGCCCCTAGGCTGCACAAAGGCCCATCGATGTATAGGTCCCCCATTTTTAAAATCCCTGCCCGATACCAGCTCAGAAATCCCCCATCCATCCTACCCGGGACAAACCTGTGGTTCCCTCATATCGGGGACCAGACCGAGGCCCTCGCCTTGCCCCTATGTCGCCTCCACTGCTCCCTGATCTTCAGAGATGCCACCACCACCGGACTCGTGGTGTACCTTGCCGGCTGGAGCAGCAACGGTGCAGTCACCAGTGCCCCCAGACTCGTACCCACACAAGACACCACCTCTAGCCTCTTCCACGACGCCCTCTCCCCCTCCATCACCCACTTACGGATCATCCCCAAATCAGCTGCCCAATAATAGCCACATAGATTCGGCAGCGTCAGCCCCCCTCTGTCTCTGCTACGCCCCAAAAACGCCGTCTTCACCCTCGGAGTCTTATTCGCCCATACGAATCCCATGATGCTCCTGCTTACCCATTTATAAAAAGCCTTGGGGATTAGGATGGGCAGGCACTGGAACACAAACAGGAGCCTCGGGAAGACCGTCATCTTGACCGACTGCACCCTACCCGCCAGGGAGAGCGGCAACAAATCCCATCTCTTGAAATCCTCCTCTATCTGTTCCACCAATCGTGTCAAATTGAGCTTATGCTGGATCCCCCAGCTCCTAGCTACCTGGATCCCCAGCTATCGAAAGCTCCTCGTTCGGTTCCAACTTCGATCTCCTCTGCAGACACAACAGCAGCTGAGGTATTTTTACCGTTGACATATTGTGCCTGATCTCCACCGGGGATAATTTCTTCAATTTCGACAGTATTCACTTCATCAATTTTTGCGACAGAAACGGAGCGAACTGCTCCATGTATTTTACCATTTGCCCAACAATATATAATCCACGTAGTCACGATCATTGTTCTGAGTGCCTGGGTATAATGTTCACGCTTAGCAATCGTTTTCTGTCTGAGCAATTGGCAGGTAGAACACCAAATCAATGGGAAAGATTCTGTCAACAGCGAGTTAAACTGGGCAACTATGGAAATGGGTGATGCGGGATGACGTAAACAAACATGGTGGGTACCGTGACAACACGGAACTCTGTCACAATAGCATCATACCCGACAGTGTGATGTCACAGGGACCACAATTCCCCAATTTAGAGAATCAAGTCAGGAAGCAAAGAACAAGGGGCAGAATTCTCTGTTTGAGAGGCTAAGTGTAGACACCAGGACTGAATGGGAGGTGTTCCCCGGTCCTGATGGGGGCGTGACTGCCGGAGCCATTTAGGACATGCTAATGTGGCAGCACTCAGACCACGTGGCACTAGTGCAATTCCAAAGCAGGCCCCGAGATTCAAGGATACAGAGCTCGAGCTTTTACTGGATGCCATGGAGGAGAGGTGGGGCACGCTGTTCCCAGAAGTGGGAAGGAGGTTGTCACCCACAGATGTCAACCGGGCCTCGGCGGAGGTGGCAGAGGCCATGATCGGATCATGGTCAGTAACTCGGGACTGAGTGGTCAGTGTCTATCTATATTTTCCAGCTATGGACACAGTGGGTGGGATTTTCTGCTCCCCCCGCGGGTGTTTTGCGGTGGCCGAGGCTGCCCACCATTGGCCTTCCAATCCCTTCCAATGTTAATTATGTACAGCATACTGTTAGTCGAGATCACTGGTACAGGAAATAATTGACTGTTACAGCTTTTAAAGACTGTAGTTAGTATTTAAGGGGATTTCCTATCTCTTGGCGGGATTAGAACTAGACATACCTCATCACAATGCAGAGCACCTTCATTGTCTGATGATGAATTAGAGGTGTTTTTGTAAAAAGATCGTCAAGGAGGGTTCCCTATTTTGGGACTGTAAAAACCCTCCCACAAGAGGTAATGGACAAAGCAGCATATGGTTGCTGAGGAAGAAAGAGTTTGTTGGATGTGAAAAACACCTGGAATGCAACATCAGACAATAAGATTCTCTGCATTGTGATGAGGGATGTCTTGCGATATAGTTCCAAGTCAGGATGGTGTGTGGCTTGGAGGGGAACTTGCAGGCAGTGGTGCCCCCATGCATTTACTGCCCTTTTCCTTCCAAGTGGCAGAGGTTGGGGGTTTGGAAGATGCTGTTGAAGAAACCTGGCCGAGTTGCTGCAGTGCATCTTGTATGTGGCACACACTGCTCCAACTGTATGTCGATTGTAGAGGGAGTGAATATTCAAGGTGGTGAATGAAGTGCCAATCAAGTGGACTACTTTGTCCTAGATGGTGTCAAGCTTTTTGAGTGTTGTTGGAGCAGCACTCATCCAGGCAAGTGGAGAGTATTCCATCGCAATCCGGGCTGATGTGTAGGGTGGATATTTTGCATCTCATTCTTCTGTGCTTCTCAAATATCCAATACCTCAGCTTTATGACTCAGATTCCACAAAAGATATGCATTGCAGGATGAAAAAAGGTAAGCCTGAAAACAACCCTGTCTGAATCCATTCTTTTAAAAAAAAATCTTTTTATTGGCATTTCTCATATTTATAAAGAGTTGTATACTCATCACATTTTTATTTCCCGTGCTAATTTACTTTATTTTACAGAGAGGTTTATTTTGTCCTTCGTGTAACTGACCCGATGTACATTTTGCTGCCCTCTGGATCGGTCTATAGTTCCTCCCCCTTCCCCGTTGTCCACCCCCCCCCCCCCCTCCTTCCTCCCCCCTTTGGATCAGCTGTGTTCTTCTTTTATTTTACCTCCCCTCTCCTCTCTTGTGGTTTCCCCACCTTCCTTCAGTCTCCCCCCTCCCCATTCTGACAAACTTCCCCTTTGACTTGCACCTGAAATCAATAGAGGCAGTCGGCCAGGGTGAAGCTTAACGTCTTTCCCACGTTGCTGGTCAGAATCATCCTATTCCTGTTCTCCTTGTTCCACTCACTATCCCGTCTGAAGGTGTTTGGGAAAAGAATCAGAGGTGACATGAAGGAAAAATGGATCTGGATTGGCTGAAAGAGTGGTGGAAGCAGATTTAATAATAAATCTCAGGAGGGGGGAATTGGATAAATACTTGTGTTGGAAAGAAATGACTGTTGGGAAGGATCAGGGCAGTCGGACATGAGTCGGTCTTTCAAGGAGCCTGCCCAGGCACAATGGGCCGAATGGCCTCCTTCCTGGTGTATCAGAGACACACAAGTACACACACACACACACTCCCATTGCCATGTCACACACACACACACACACACTCCTATTGCCATGTCACACACACACACACTCCTATTGCCATGTCACACACACACTCCCATTGCCATGTCACACACACACTCACTCCCATTGCCATGTCACACACACACTCCCATTGCCATGTCACACACACACCCCCATTGCCATGTCACACACACACACACTCCCATTGCCATGTCACACACACACCCCCATTGCCATGTCACACACACACACACACTCCCATTGCCATGTCACACACACACACCCATTGCCATGTCACACACACACTCCCATTGCCATGTCACACACACACTCACATTGCCATGTCACACACACACTCCCATTGCCATGTCACACACACACTCCCATTGCCATGTCACACACACACTCCCATTGCCATGTAACACACACACACACCCATTGCCATGTCACACACACACACACACACACTCCTATTGCCATGTCATTAGCTATGGAGCATTAGTTTGAAAGTGTTTTGTTGCAGTTATCATGCAAACATGTCTTCCTCTTTTTAAGCTATTACAGTGAACCCCAAAATTAATGATCGCACCTCACAGCACCCTGTATCATTCACTCCTTCTCTATCACCAGCGGATTTACATCCATCCCCAAAGTCAGTTTGAGGATGATGCACTGGGCTTTGCACGGAACATGAATGAGAGAACTAGATGGTGGTGGTGGCAGAGAATAAGTAGGAGCCTGGACTGGCACCTTTGCTCAGCTGCAGAGTGCAAATAATGTTTCCCAAAGTCATTAGATTATGTGACAGACAACCTGCTGGATCTTGTGGGTGGTGCATGAGTCCATTGCCTATATTTGTGTAGTTTACAGAACTGATCTACAATGAAGCGTACAGTTACTTCAGGATATCTCTATAGAACTCTTGGTGTCAGATGTCTGAGTTATACTAAAAGTCGTGAGTGTTTAGACTGCTGCTTATTGGGTCCTGGGCTCCAGCATGACACAGTCTCTTCTGTCTGGTTTCAACATGCAAGAGCCATTAGTAGTTGTTTATTGCCCTTCTGGCCACCCAGAAGACAACCCTTACACATCAGTAAATAGGAACAACTGTGGTCGGCATTCCCCAGAGAATACACATCTGGCCACTCAACTCTACCCTCCCCCAGAATGACATAACATGTGCCGGAAAGTTAGATATTGTACCATCGGGCAGAGCATCACCAGTTTCAGAGCTAGCCCTTGACCTGGCACGTTGAGGTCCAAGGCTATGTCATCCCCGGAACCATTCCCTTGTACCCAACAGCCAAACATCATGGATGAGAAACATGGTTACTTGCAAATGGGTTTTATGCAGGTGTGGGACAACAAGAGCATCAAACCTCCCCAATGTTTGACACCCGGCTATTTAAAATCCCTGACCTCATTAACAACCCGGCGAAACACGACTCAAATATCAGTGCTCAGCATGTTTAACCAAAATTTGAAAGAGCATATGAAATTTACCTCCTTGTGATAAATGGTTTTGGAAAAACCATTCGGCAAGTGCCTTTTAAAACCAAATTAAAAACGATGATAACCCATTGAAAATCTCCAAGCATTCAGATGTGACAAACTCAAAGTGTTGTCATTTTCAGTTTTACAACCAGCAGCAGCAACATTTGTAGCAGTTTGAGTCTTACTGGCATAACTTTGAGCTCTTAGCAATGTTGTCAAGCAAGAAGCTGCACTAGCATATAACTGTGATCACAACAGCAATGCTTCTTGTCAGTCTCAGGGAGTTGCCCATAATCTTATTGGATCCAACAATGAGGAACCAATGCAGGCTGATGAAGACACCGACAGCAAAGATTCACAAATGCATGGAAAAGAGAGCATTTAAGTCGGGGAAGTCAACAAACAAGCTCGATCTTATCAGATTTTGTATATTGTGACCTAACTTGAAAGTTTGTACCCTAATATATGTCTGTCAAGAAATGAAAAGACAGTCATTGAGTCTGATGTCCATGTCTTGTGTAATCATTACAACCTTAACTTTTCTATGATTGCTCAAGAGCTATACATCTTCAATGATGTGCTCCCAAAGTAGGTCACAAAAGTTGGAGATTGTCCATCTAATTGTGCAAAATGGACAATGTGCTGCAGATATTGATGTATCAGGCTAAAGATGGATTGAATAAGAGTTTATCAAGCTTTTTGGGCAGGTCAGTTAACTCAAAGTTTTAAACTTATTTATGTCCTGTGTTTGATTTGATGTTTAATTGCAATAACAACTACCATTGCAGAAGGCGCTATTAGCAATGCTATTGTGAAAAAGAAGTTAAGGTCAGCCACAGCAGACAAATGGCAATCAAATCTTTTGAGGCAAATTTTATCTAAAAAAAAACAAATGGATGGGTCTGGGTTGAGTGGGATGTGGAAATTTAAAATATCTCAAACCCAAACCAAACCACCTCAAATATACCCATTTTCGGTTTTAATAGATGCATCCTCTGTTCTCACCACGTTTTGGACAGCAAAATTCTGCCCTTAAGGCAAAATCTATCGGCGGGTTGGATGTGAGGAAGAACCTTTTTTTTCACAACGAGTCATAATGACCTGGAACTCTCTGCTCAGCAATGCGGCAGAAGTGGAAACAACAAATAACTTCAACAGGATTTTGGATCAGTATTTAAGGGAACATTGGGACTTATTGGATTGTTCCACAAAGACCCAGCAAGGATTTGATGGGCTGAATAACTTCTTGCTGTGCGATTATGACTCTTTAACTCTGTAAAAGTTAACCAATCTGTTCTAGGAGGTGAGTTACTCATTTTTATTTATTAATGAGGCTGCAGACTCATATTCTGGCTCCATTTAAAATTTAAACTTGGCCAAATAAGTTTATTGGGCCTTGAAAAGCCACCAGCTAAAAGTAGGCGAGGACTGCTTTGCCCTTCCAGTACACCTCATGGGCCTTGAGGAGCCGGAGTGCTTTCTCCCAAACCCCCAGATAACCTGTTTCTCTCACCTTGTGACTGGGCCCCTGCCGCAACAGAACCTCCTTAGCAGGAAGCTCCCATGGTATGACCACCCCTACCTACATGATCACTGACCCTCCTTTCTCAATCACTGACCCCTTTTTGATGATCACCACCACACATCCCCACCACCTTCCCATCTCTGTCACCGATCTGTCTTTAACCCTCTGCAATCACCCCAACTCCCAAAGTTATGCCCCAGACACCCCCATCAAACCCCTCACAATCTCTACCCCAGCAGTACAAACCCTACCTGCTCCTGGGACACAATGTCTGCTGAAACCAGCCCTGTTCAACAGGGTTCGCTTCCCGCTTGGGTTACTGTCTGTGCGGAGTCTGCATGTTCCCCTGAGTCTGTGTCGGTTTCCTACGGACACTCCCGTTCCCTCCCTCAAGTCCCAGAAGGTAGGGAAGTTAAAGCGGTGGTTGCGATGGACGCGGAAAAAGCCTTCGACCGGGTCGAGTGGGATTACTTATGGGAGGTGCTGGAGCAGTTCGGGTTTGAAAGGGGCTTTGTTGTCTGGGTTAGGTTGCTGTACCGGGCTCTGGTAGCTAGTGTATTGACAAACAGGATGACTTCAGAATATTTCAGGCTGCACCGGGGGACGAGACCGGGATGTCCCCTCTCCCCACTGCTGTTTGCGCTGGCGATAGAACTGCTGGCAATTGCTCAGAGGGCCTCAAGCGGCTGGAAGGGGCTGATCGGGGGGTGGGGGGGGGGGGGGGGGTGGAGCACAGAGTCTCGCTGTATGCGGATGACCTACTGCTGTATGTCTCAGACCCAATGGAGGGGATGGAGGAAATTATGGGAATCTTAGGGGAATTCGGCCTGTTTTCGGGGTACAAGCTTAATATGGGGAAGAGCGAGTTGTTTGTGGTTCAGGCAGGAGGTCAGGTAGGCGACTGGGGGAACTCCCATTTAGAGTGGTAGGGGACAGTTTTAGGTACTTGGGTATTCAAGTGGCGAGGGATTGGGACAGGCTACACAAATTGAACCTGGCACGGTTGGTGGACCGGATGAAGGAGGATTTCCGGAGATGGGACACGCTCACGTTGTCTCTGGTGGGTAGGGTGGTCGGTAAAAATGATGGTCCTCCCGAGGTTCCTTTTTGTTTTCCAGTGCCTCCCCATCTTCATCCCGCGGTCCTTTTTTAAGCGGATCATTAAGATTATCGTGGGCTTTGTGTGGGAGGGCAAGCCCCCGCGAGTGAAGAGGGCAATGCTCGAGCGGAGTCGGGGGGATGGTGGGCTGGGGCTGCCGAATTTCAGCAATTACAACTGGGTGGCTAAACTATCCATGGTGAGGAGGTGGGTGGTGGGGGTGAGCCTGTGTGGGTGCGCATGGAGGCGGCTTCATTTAAGGGCACAAGTCTGGGGGCGCTAGTAACGGCGCCCTTCCGTTCCCGCCGGCGCGGTACTCCATCAGGCCAGTGGTGGTGGCGGCTCTGAGAGTCTGGGGGCAGTGGAGGAGACATGTGGGAGCAGAGGGGGCATCGGTGTGGTCCCCAATCTGCGACAACAATCGGTTTTCCCCAGGGTGGACGGATGGGGGGTTCTGAATTTGGCGGAGAGAGGGGATTGAGAGGACGGGGGACTTGTTCTTGGAAGGTAGCTTCCCGAGTATGAGGGCGGTGGAGGAGAAGTTTGCATTGGGGGAAATGACTTCCGATATTTACAGGTACGGGACTTTTTGCGGAAGCAGGTACCAACCTTCCCACTCCTGCCACTAAGGTGGATTCAGGATAGGGTGGTCTCTAGAGGATGGATAGGGGAGGGGAGCGTCTCAGACACATATAAAGAGCTTATGGGTTCGGAGGAGATGCAAACCGAGGAGCTGAAGCAAAAGTGGGAGGAGGAGCTGGGGGGTGAGATAGAGGAGGGCCTCTGGGTGGACGCATTAGGAAGGGTCAATTGTACTGCAACATGTGCCAGGCTTGGCCTTATCCAATTGAAGGTTGTTCATCGGGCTCACATGACAGTGGCCTGGATGGGGTGGAGGACAGGTGTGCGAAATGCGCCGGGGGGCCAGCGAATCATGTCCATATGTTCTGGGCATGTCTAAACTGAGGGGATTTTGGCAGGGGTTTGCAGATGCCATGTCCACAGTATTAAATATGAGGGTGGCAATGAGTACAGAGGTGGTGATTTTTGGGGTGTCGCAGGATCCGGGAATCCAGGAGGAGAGAGAGGCGGATGTTCTGGCCTTTGCTTCCCTGGTAGCCCGGAAGCAGATATTGTTGGCATGGAGGGACTCAAATCCCCCAAAATCAGAGACCTGGCTTTCAGACATGGTTGGCTTTCTCTGCCTGGAGAAAATTAAGTTCGCCATGAGAGGGTCTCTGCTGGTGTTCGCCCGGAGGTGGCAAACATTCATCGATTTCCTCGCAGAGAACTAATCGTCAGCGGAGGGAGGGGGTTAGGTTCGCGTAGGTTAGGGGGGTAAGTAATAGCAAGACCTGTGGGAGAGGAAGGTGGAATTTGCACTATGTTTATATTTTTCTTGTTATGTATATTGTTGATTTTGTTGTTGAAATGCCAAAGAAATACCTCAATAAAACGTTTATTAAAAAAAGAAATTTTTTCACTTTGTATTCAATGTGAGTTGTCAAGTCTTTGACATCTTCTGGATTATGCACAAAAGCTTGTTGAAAGGGTTAATGTTCCTGCAGAAACAAAAATGGGTGTATAGTGGGTGGGTAACTTGGAATGATGCCATTTGCATCTTTAATTGTTTTTTATATATGTCACTCAAATGGACTGGGAGTAAAAGTTGGATTGCTGCCAAATTCCCGTGTTCAAGTGTCTTAGAACGATGTGTTCTCCCCATGGATTTGCTTTTAATCAGAGTTAATTTCCTTAAAACAGCTTCCACATTGTCTGAAGTTTTAATTTTCAAGCTAATTTAAAACATTTATTTTAAAATATCAAACACAACAACCCATTGAATATATGACTGAACCAATCTTGTGCTCAATGAACTTGGTTTTCTGTAGATAAATTTGTCGATTCTGTTGAAGGAAACACAGCTGGCAAGATTTGTTAATTTCTTAAAATTAATAAAGCAACATTCAAAATAATGACAGTTTTCCCAAATTAACAGTTCTTGGCAACTTTTAGCGATACGTGACTTGGGGCATATCCCTGTAGCCAGGAGGCAGGCCTTCATCGGAGGAGACCAGTTTGTAATCGTGAAATCTGAAACTCGCAAAATGGCCGTCTTCAACACGAGAAATGAATTTCATATCTCTTCTGGACAGATTTGTCGGTAACGGAGGAGGAGAGGCGGTTTCGGACTGAGGTCTGGGTAGGATCAAGTTTAAAGCTGCAGGCACTTCTGGTTTTAAACCAGTGACAAAATGGGTTTTTGATAGATCTTTTAAATGGTTTAAAACCCAGGCTTTTTTCTTCATCACTTCAACTCCAAGCTGTTTGGTGCTTAATGGGTTAATTTGTATTACACTTTGTTTGCCATGAGGCTCGTTGCTTAACCGAACAGGTTTTTCTTGTTTAAAAATCTCACAGCCTATTAAAGCTGCCATGAGAGGCTTTCGGATCAGAGCCAGCAGCATTTCATGGTCGGTTTCAGAGTAAGAAAACGGTTCGTTCTGGGGTAAAAGTGTCCTTGGCAGATTGTTCATTTTGCCAGACTCCCCCTGTGGAACTTCGATCAGTGTATTCATTGTTTTCATGTCAGTAGCAGCTTGCAATAATGTAGGATTTGGTTTAGATATCACTGGTATATCTTGGGCCTTAGTTAAAATCATTTCAACTCTTCCCGTTGGTGGCGCTGTTTGCTTTGGAGAGTTCAGCTGATTTATTAAAGACAGATTTGAAGGCTTTTGAGCTGTTAATTTGTCTGTCAGTAATTTGTTATGACATTTCATGGTGTCCATGTCACTTTCCAAAATACATTTTTCCTCAAGTAACTGGCAATTTTGACTTTTCAGACCATCATTTTCTGATATTAACTGTTGAAGTTTGGATTCTGAGTCAGTATCTTTCTTTTGGAGTTCATCAATTTGAAATGATTGTGGTTGAACTTTAAAAGTTTCATTTTCCAATAATGTTTTAATCTGATCACATTGTTCAAGTTTAGATTTTGCATCTCGTAATTCTCCAACAACTGTTGCTAGTTGGTCTTTAGTGAACTTAAGGTCATGATTGAATTTAGTTTTTGCGATTGTCTCTTGATGTTTTTGGAGCTGTGCCATTGCTGCAAAAGACCATTTCATACGGTTTCCTCTATTTAAGCGTGTGGTTTTCCCCCTGCCGTCTTGATATTATCAAGGGACCACTGTCCTTTGGGAATATCATATTTTGATTCAATCTTTCTTGCAACTTCAGACAGTCCAAATTATCTACAAATCAAAGAGCTAAGATCACCAAATATATCGTCAATAGAGACATCCGGTACAGCGCGACCTCCCTTGGACTTTGTGGGAAGTAGTTCTCTACCATTTGAAGGTCCTGAATCTATTTTAGGAGTCATGTCCGCCATAAACTCAGCCTTACATCCAATTTTTTGGTCGCCAACTATGTTTGTGTATCTGTGTACACGAGCGAGACTATTCTTTCAGTCCCGTTTTATTTTAGTTTCAACGACCAGCACCCGATTGAATTAACAGTCTGTAAAAAGGTCCTTTCTAGGGATCGAAGCACTGCTTGAGGTGGCTTTAAGACTTTTAATGGGTGAAAAATATATTTCTTACCGCAATCTAGCCGTTTTTCTTTGGGTCTTCCGTCCTTCTGGTCTTTCTTCAGTCTTCTGATTTCTTCCTGGCTGGCTACCCCCTTTTGCCAAACTATGCCAGCTGCAGAGATCTACCATATGGATTTAGTGGCACTTGCAACACTAAAAGTCAGTAGAAATTTGAGTTAAACCTTCTCAGGTGCAAACAAGAATTGTTTATTGCTTCTATTTGTTTACAATTGAGAATCACTTAAATCTTATTTCCTAATAAGTCCAGCTGGCAAAAAGGACTTAAAGAGAAGCAACTGGCACACAATTTAACTTTCAAATAATATAGAAATGGTTTCTTGCTTACGGCAAAACAGCTTGCATTTACTTCAAGAGTTAGAGTGGAAAAGGGAAAATATAGAGACAGCGAATAGTTTAGATTAAAGTATAGATGATTAATGAATAAAGATGGCCGTATGGACCCTCACGGTTATACAAAATCATATCAGTCTTTAGCCATCTATCTACATCCCTGTGTAAGCCCAATTGGTTTAGGTTAGAATCAAATTAGTTTGATTTGACGGTTAGCTGTCAATCTTCAATGTGCAACATTAGCTTTAAATGTTTCATATCTGAATACTTGTGTATGTTATGGAATGTGATTCTGTGCTATTATCACAACCAGTTTAAACTAGACTTCTGCTGACTTCGCTATTTTCCACATTGTGGACATTAGTGCCTTAATGTTGCTGTGGTGCCTGCCCTGTCCTTGGAATGATATCTGGTATAGCTTGTGTTTTAATGTCACACTGTCTTGCAAATGTATTTGTCAGAACAATGGAGCTCAGTAAAAGTGCTGTTTTAATCTATAATGGAATTATGCTGTGTCATGCTGTATTGTGTCTCTGTTCTGTTGAAGCTATATGTTTTGAGATGACCTGAGGTTACAAGTGTTGAAATCCTTAATTGAAAATGGGTATTTAAAACTGGGGCTTAATATTTACGCTAAATAGCTATCTTTTACCGATCGGGTGTATTAGAAAATAGTTGGTTTCTAGAGAAGCCATGTTAAGCTCTAACATATGACGAGATCTTTATTTCAGAAATTAATACTGTATAAACGTGAATGCTGCGACGCTGCTGATTGAGCATTGTAAAATGTACTAGATGCTGTGGTACGAAGAGGCAACAGTTCAGCTCCTTTTCCACCAGCACACCTTTAATGGTTCAAACTCACTCTGCACAGAACTCTACAGATCATCGCAAGCTCCAGAGTCCACCTGAAGCCCCTTTACATATCAGTGTCAATCATTGAACACTTAACATAAATGAGACAATCATTGAACACTTAACATAAATGAGACAACTAATTGCAATGTCTCTTAACCCATTACTTAACAAGCATTAATTGTTGAAACAAATAAATTCTTCAATAATTTTGACAAGAAAGAGAACATTAAATTGTGCCAATGTCTGGCTCAACAAGGCTGTTTATTGAATCCAATCAAGATGAGTAAGAAGTAAAGCTATTGTCTTTCCAAAACTGTCTTTTTGAACCAGTTTACCATGGATAAAACAGATTACTGTTTTATTTAGCCACCAATCAGTAACAGATGATTGATCCTTAATTCAGTTACAATGAATGAATCAATAATGAATCAGTAGTTCTTGTAAAAGACTGATTTTTATTTGCTGTAAAAATGTAAAAGCAGGGCAGCAGAGTGGCACAGTGGTTAGCACTGCTGCCTCATGGTGCCGAGGTCCTAGGTTCAATCCCAGCTCTGGGTCACTGTCCGTGTGCAGTTTGCACATTTTCCCCATGTTCGTGTGGGTTTCGCTCCCACAACCCTAAGATGTGCAGGGTAGGTGGATTGGCCACGCTAAATTGCCCCTTTATTGGAAAAAAATTAATTGGGTACTCTAAATTAATTAAAAAGCTTAATTGCTGTATATGTAAAGAATGTTTTGTGCTGCATGGTGGTGCAGTGGTTAGCACTGCTGCCTCACGGCGCCGAGAACCCGGGTTAGATCCCGGCCCAGGGTCACTGTCCATGTGGAATTTACACATTCTACCCATGTCTGCGTGGGTCACACCTCCATAGTCCAAAAATATTGTGCAGGATAGGTGGATTGGCCACGCAAAATTGCCCTTAATTGGAGAAAACTAGTTGGGTAGTCTAAATTTATACATTTTTTAAAAAGGGCTGTGTAATGAAGATAAATGTACTGGCAAGAGAGACCTTCAAGGTCAGATTAAACTCATCATTTGATGTTGTAAAATAAGGGATTCTTTCAAAGCAGATAAAAGGATAGTATGAAACAGTTCTATTGTGTTCCTGCCTAAGTTAATGAGAGAAGGTGGTGTCAGTAATTGGGGATCCAATTCAATTAATCTGGTGACCAAATTGACCAATTGTCATGTTATGAGGTAATGGTCACTTTGGGGATAAAAGTAGAGGTTCTGAACGTCTTCCTTGCTGGCCAAGTACTGAAGACTCCTGAGGCCGAGTTCCAAGGAAATTATTGTCAAAGAAGGAGCCAGACTCCCGAGGCTGAATTCCACAAGAATTACTGTCAAAGATGGAGCCAGAGAGGGTTACGCTTCCACAGACTGATCACCCGCATGAAGTTGGAAAAGTCAATGCCTTAAAGTTCAGTAAACCTTTTTCTTTTCATAAACCTATTTTTGAATTTACTATCCAGAGGATTCTGCCTTTGTCTTAATTGATTCAAGTGCTGTCCAACCTAAAATGAATTTATTAAATGGATTCCTATGGGCAGCACGGTAGCATGGTGGTTAGCATAAATGCTTCACAGCTCCAGGGTCCCAGGTTCGATTCCCGGCTGGGTCACTGTCTGTGTGGAGTCTGCACGTCCTCCCCATGTGTGTGGGTTTCCTCCGGGTGCTCCTCCTGTTTCCTCCCACAGTCCAAAGATGTGCTGGTTAGGTGGATTGGCCATGCTAAATTGCCCGTAGTGTCCTAAAATGTAAGGTTAAGAGGGGGGGGGGGGGGGTTGTTGGGTTACGGGTACAGGGTGGATACGTGGGTTTGAGTAGGGTGATTGTGGCTCGGCACAACATCGAGGGCCGAAGGGCCTGTTCTGTGCTGTACTGTTCTATGTTCTATGTAAGTTGGAGGTAGCTGAAATCAATTACATTCTCAATTACAAGATCAGTATCTTCAATTGAAAACCTTGCATTTCTATCGCACCTTTCACAACCACAGGGCATCCCAAAGTGCTTCACAGCCAATTAAGTACTTTTGAAGTGTCATCACTTTTGTAACGTAGGAAATGCGGCAATCAGTTTACACACAGCAATGTGATAATGATCAGATGATCTGTTTTTAGTGATGTCGACTGAGGGATAAATATTGACCAGGACACTAGGGTAACTCCCCTGCTCTTCTTCAAAATAATGGCTGTGGGATCTTTAACATCCACTTGATAGGGACAGACAGGGCCTCAGTTTAACATCTTATTTGAAAGAAGGCTGTTCTGACAGTGCAGCACTCCCTCAGTGCTGCGAGGAGGACTGGGACTTGAACCCATAATCTTCAGGTTCATAGGTGCGAGAACTGCCCACTGAGCCACGGCTGACACTATAAACAATACAAAGTTAGAAAGTGAAAGTTACCCTTTAAAAGCCCCACCCTTTGCCTCCAGTGCCTAAATTTAATAATAAAAACCCCAGTATAAATAACACGGATTTGACTGACAAATGTTGAGGTGTTGGTTTCAAGTCACAAGTTTTGACTTCCCATTTGAGCCTCGGGCACCTTTCTGTGTCTCTATTGCTCATGTCAATGACAGTCAGCGACGGAGCTGAGGGCTGAATTTAATGAGAATAACCCTCCAGTTAGCAAACTTCCATGAACGTCACACAATTTATGTAAAGGGCTAAATTCAGATTTCGAGAAGACAGATTTTAATTGGTAATGGGTTGAAGGGCAATGGAGAACTGGCAGTACGGTGGAATTAAATCCAGGATGAGTACAGCCATGACAGAATGGCAGAGCAGACTCGATGGGCTAAATGGCCTAATTCTGCTCCTTTTTCTTATGACCTTCTGAAAGGGGGAGACATTGATTTGCTCCCAGATGTTGCCCAGAGGAGGACGTTTTAGTCTGAAACTCATTGTCCAACCTCCACATTGTGACATCACAAAGGAGCTCGTCCTCTAAATCAGCCAATAGGAATAAATCCATTCCGCGGTGACGTCACTACATTTGTGCGCGAGTACACAGAAGACCCGTCCCCACCCTTGGTATCCTCTCCCCCAGCACATCGTCATGACGGTTTCCAGGCAACCGGTTGACATCTCCGGCCAGAGCGAGAAGCCCCACCCCGCAACCCAGGACTGCGAATGTCTCAGGGATAGGGGAATCTGCGCATGTGCAGGGTGAGCTCAATCCCGCGGTGCCCAATGGGAAGATTGGAGGACCGGAAGGACTCTGCTCCTCCGCCAATCAGAGCTCCCCCATTGTCTCAATGCGGAAGCTGGACATGGAGGTTTGTGCCGAGCAAAGCTGTTGTTCCCCCAACCCTGAATGAGCTTGAGCTGCACACAGACTCCTGTCTTCAACATCTGTGAGTAAAGCACTTTCTTTTCTCCCCCTTTCCATTTCTTTTCTCATTCTGACCTTCAATTGGTCACTTGCAGCAACTGAAGGGAAAATAAGTGAATCCAGAGAGGGTGCAGACTCTGGAAAGCTTGGTTCAGGTCTCTCTCTCTCTTAAAGACATTGACATCCTTTGCTCCCTCAGCTTGACACATTTATTTGTCTGGCTAAAAGGATGGTCTCTTTCCTAATGTTCACAATTAAAGGGCTGGTTTCCCCAGGAGATGGCTGACATTTAAGGGGACAGTAAACAGGGCAAATCCAACTCAGGCAATTACTTCTCTGTAGGTCTACTGTCCATCATCAGAAAAGTGATGGAAGGAGTCATGAAAGTTGCTATTAAGTGGCACTTATTCTGCAATAACCTGCTCCTGGACGCTCAGTTTGGGTTCCGCCAGGGTCTCTCAGCCCCTGACCTCATTACAGCCTTAGTTCAAACTTGGACGAAAGAGCTGAATGCCAGCAGTGAGATGCGAGTGACTGCCCTTGACATCAAGGCAGCATTTGACCGAGTATGGCATCAAGGAGCCGCAGCTAAACTAGAGTCAATGGGAATCGGGGGATAACTCTCCACTGGTTGGAGTCATACCTGACACAAAGGAAGATGGTTGTGTTGATTGGAGGTCAATCATCTCAGCTCCAGGACATCACTGCACGAGTTCCTCAGGGCAGTATCCTAGTCCCAACCATCTTCAGCTGCTTCATCAATGATCTCCCTTCCATCATAAGGTGAGAAGTGGTGATGTTTGCGGATGACTGCACAATGTTCAGCACCATTCCCGACTCCTCAGATAATGAAGCAGTCCATGTCCAAATTCGCTAAGACCTGGACAATGTCCAGGCTTGGCCTAATAAGTGGCAAGTTATATTTGTGCTACACGAGTGCCAGGCAATGACCATCTCCTACAAGAGAAGATCTAACCAACACCCCTTCACATTCAGTGGCACTACCATCGCTGAATCCCTCACAACCAACATCCTGGGGGTTACCATTGATCAAAAACTGAACTGGACTAGCCATGTTAATACTGTAGCTACCAGGGTAGGTCAAATTCTGGGAATCCTACAGCGATTAGCACACCACCTGATGCCCCAAAGCTTGTCCACCAGACATCGACAAGCACAAGTCAGGAATGTATGGAATACACTCCACTTTGCTGGATGAGTGCAGCTCCAACAACACTCAAGAAGCTCGACACTATCCAGGACAAAGCAGCCTGATTGATTGCGCCGCCTTCCACAAACATTCAAACCTTCCACCACCGACAAACCGACAAATAGTAGCAGCTGTGTATACCATCTACCAGATACACTGCAGTAACTCACAAAGGTTCCTCAGACAGCACCGTCCAAACCCACAGCCACTACTATCTAGAAGGACAAGAGCAGCAGATACCTGGGAACCTCACCACCTGGAGGTTCGCATCCAAGTTACACACCACTGTGACTTGGAAATATATTGCCGTTCCTTCACTGTCCCTGGGGCAACATCCTGGAATACCCTCCCTAACAGCACAGGGGATGTAGGGCAGCATGGTGGGGCAGTGCTTAGAACATAGAACAGTACAGCACAGAACAGGCCCTTCGGCCCTCAATGTTGTGCCGAGCCATGATCACCCTACTCAAACCCACGTATCCACCCTATACCCGTAACCCAACAACCCCCCCCTTAACCTTACTTTTTTATTAGGACACTACGGGCAATTTAGCATGGCCAATCCACCTAACCCGCACATCTTTGGACTGTGGGAGGAAACCGGAGCACCCGGAGGAAACCCACGCACACAGGGGGAGGACGTGCAGACTCCACACAGACAGTGACCCAGCCGGGAATCGAACCTGGGACCCTGGAGCTGTGAAGCATTTATGCTAACCACCATGCTACCCTGCTGCCTCACGGTGCCGAGGTCTCAGGTTCGATTCTGGCTCTGGGTTACTGTCCGTGTGTAGTTTGCACATTCTCCCCGTGTTTGCGTGGGTTTCACCCCCACACCCCAAAGATGTGCAGGGTAGGTGGATTGGCCATGCTAAATTGCCCCTTAATTGGAAAACATTAATTGGGTACTTTAAATTTATAAAAAACAAATTTAAAAAAAAAACAGCACAGGGGATGTACCTACACCTCAAGGACTGCAGCAGTTCAAAAGGCAATTCACCACTACTTTGGAAGGGTAACTGGGGATGGGCAATAAATGCTGGCCTAACCAGCATTGTCCACATCCCGTAAATTAATTTTTAAAAATTTAATATCGGACAGAGATATGTCTAGTGTTGTTATATGGTATGAATTATATATTATTGATGGTTCTGTAATAAAATACATGTATTATTAGTTCTAGTTTTGTAATATAGTACTGTACCCACATTATATATTTCCAGTCATACAGTCATTGCAGCACTGACAGAATCCATTTGGCAACTCAAGTCAATGCTGACTCTCTGTACAGTAATCCAGTCAGTCCCATTCCCCATCGATATCCCTGTTCCCCTGCAAGTTTATTTTCTTCAAGTGACCATCCTATTTTATTTTAAATTATTGATCATCTGGACTTCCACATCCCTTGTGGGCAGTGAGTTCCCTGTCATGTCCACTCCATGACTAAATAAAATTCTTCCTCAGAATTTCCCTATCTCTGATCAGTAAATGTCCTTATATGGAGATTCTCTCCTCTTGTACAGGTTTTAGTGAGTTTAGATTTGTTGATCAGCACCTTCTGGAAAATTGGGAGGGAAAGAAAGTGAATACAGTCTGTATATTACACACATTTTTCATTCAGTAATATAGACATATATCTGTCTGGCAGCTGCATGAAGATTTTCAGGTCTCTGTGAGCTTGGATCTGTCAATCAGCCTGAATCAGCACCTTCAGGAGAATTGGGAGGGTGAATATTAGACATAGCAGAGTGAGAATGGAGGGAGAGTGTGTGGGATGGAGATTTAGTGTTTTGGGGAATGAGAGAGGAAAGAACGTTAGATAGAAACTAGAATTGTCTGTTCTGAGTTTCTATCCTGTACTGACAATGATTACTATTGTAAAATCTGTTTGCAGGAAGTTCGAACAAGAGGAGTTTGAGGCCGATATCTCAAACTAAATATCACGTCAAGAACTGGATGAGTCACTCAATTCTTGGGATCATCGGCCTTTGAATCTACAAGGAAAAAAGTTTGTCTATTCTGTCTGCTTCAAGAGATTTTAAACATCAGTGTAACTGGAAAAGCACCGAGACACACGCACCCGAGTGAGAGTGTTCCAGAGCACTGACTGTGGAAAAAGCTTTAACCAGTTACACAGCCTGAAAAAATACTACACCAGTCACAGCAGGAAGAGACTGTATAGGTGTTCTGTGTGTGGACGAGGCTTCAGCTCATTGTCCAACGCGGTGAGACGCAAGATCACCTGGACCATGGAGAAACCATGGAAATGTGAGGACTGTGGGAAGGGATTCAAAGGCCCGTACGGGCTGGAAAGGCATCAACGTAGTCACAATGGAGAGAGGCCGTTCACCTGCTCTGTGTGTGGGAAGGGATTCATAGCCCCGCATGAGCTGGAAAGACATCAACGTAGTCACACTGGAGAGAGGCCGTTCACCTGCTCTCAGTGTGAAAAGGGATTCACTGACATTGGCAGCCTGCGAAGACACGAACGAGGTCACACTGGGGAGAGGCCATTCACTTGCTCTGACTGTGGGAAGGGATTCACTCGGTTATCCCACCTGCAGACACACCAGCGTGTTCACACTGGGGAGAGGCCTTTCACCTGCACTCAGTGTGAAAAGGGATTCACTGACATTGGCAACCTGCGGAAACATGAACGAGTTCACACTGGAGAGAGGCCTTACACCTGCTCTCAGTGTGAAAAGGGATTCACTGACGTTAGCAGCCTGCGGAGACACGAACGAGTTCACACTGGGGAGAGGCCATTCACCTGCTCTCAGTGTGAAAAGGGATTCAGTGACATTGGCAGCCTGCGGAAACATGAACGAGTTCACACCGGGGAGAGGCCATTCATCTGCTCTGTGTGTAATAAGGGATTCACTCAGTTACACCACCTGCAGAACCACAAGCGAATTCACACCGGGGAGAAGCCGTTCATCTGCACTGTGTGTGATAAGGGATTCACTCGGTTATCCCACCTGCAGACACACCAGCGAGTTCACACTGGGGAGAGGCCTTTCACCTGCTCTCAGTGTGAAATGGGATTCACTGATATTAGCAGCCTGCGGAGACACGAACGGGTTCACACTGGAGAGAGGCCTTTCACCTGCTCTCAGTGTGAAAAGGGATTCACTGACATTGGCAGCCTGCGGAAACACGAACGAGTTCACACCGGGGAGAGGCCATTCATCTGCACTGTGTGTGTTAAGGGATTCACTCGGTTATCACTTCTGCAGACACACCAGCGAGTTCACACCTGGGGAGAAGCCGTTCATCTGCATTGTGTGTGATAAGGGATTCACTCAGTTACCCCACTTGCAGACACACCAGCGAGTTCACACCGGGGAGAAGCCGTTCATCTGCACTGTGTGTGATATGGGATTCACTCAATTATCCAGCCTGCTGAAACACTGTCACTCACACCAAGAGCAGGCCCTTTAAATGCTCTGACTGCAGGAGGGGTTTCAAAAGCTCTCAGCTACTGATGTCCCACCAGTGCGTTCACTCTGAGGAGAGACCGTTCAGCTCCTCTCACTGCAGAAAGAGCTTTAGAACCTCCTCCAACCTGATGGAACACGAGCGAGGTCACACCGGGGAGAGCCCGATCACCTCTCCAACTGGGAAAAGATTCACTCGGTCATCACTTGCTGAAACACAATGTCACTCACAGCAATGAGAGACCCTTTAAATACTCTGACTGTGGGAGTGGGTTTAAAAGCTCTCAGGTACTGATGGAACACCAGCGCATTCACACTGTGGAGAAACTATTCAGCTGCTCTCACTGTACCAAGAGGTTTAGAACGTCATCCACGTTGCGGAGACACCACTGAGTTTACACTTGATTTATCTGCTCTGATTGTGGGAGTAGATTTTGTGATTCATCTGCCCTGTTGACACACCAGCGAGTTCACACTGGAAAGAAGCCATTCACCTACTCTCACTGTGGGGAAGGATTCACTCAGTCATCCAACATGCTGAGACACCAAAGGGTTCACAAGTGATGACTGGTTGGATTCTGCTGTTATTCCTGCTGTTAATCACATCCAGGACTGAACCTGGAGTGGGTGGAGGGATTTGTCTTCTCATCAACTCCTCCTGGTGCTCGGACGTGGCGACCCTGGCGAACTACTGTTCCCCGGACCTGGAATACCCGACTGTGAAGTACCGTCCATACTACCTTCCACGGAGTTCACTTCTGCCATCATCACAGTGGTCTACATCCCACCCCAGGCGGAAGTGAAGAAGGCGCTTGATTAATTGTAGCCGCTATAAATAACAATGAAGCAGAATACCCGGAGGCCTTGTTCATCGTGGCCGGGGACTTTAACCAGGCCAACCTCAAGAGTGTACTGCCAAAATTCCACCAACACATCTCCGTCCCAACAGGGACCCCAACATCCTTGATCACTGCCACACAAACATCAAGGACACTTCTCGATCCATCCCGATTGCACTTCGGAAAATAGGACCACAAGACGGTGCTCCTCCTCCTGGCATACAGGCAGAAACTTAAGCGGGAGAATCCATTTAAGAAGGTCGTAGAAATGCTGGTCTGAGGCTAAAGAAGAGCTCCTACGCGACTGCTTGGAGTCAGTGGACTGGTCCATATTCAAGAATTCGGCAGCCAACCTAAACGAGTTTGCCAGCACCATCACAGACTTCATCAGCAAGTGTGTAGAAGATTATGTGTCAAAGAAGGTACGTTACCCAACCAGAAACCATGGTTTAATCGGAAGATTCACTCCCTACAGAAGGCCACGTCTGAGGAGTTTGAGAGGCGATCCTGACCTAGACAAAAAAATCTAGGTACGACCTCTGCAAAGCCAACAGGGATGCCAAGAGACAATCGCAGACTAAGCTAAAATCATGGACTCTCATCAATTGTGGCAAGGCTTAAACAACATAATGACCTAAAAAATCAAAGCCGAGTAGAATCTATGGTAACAGCGCAGCCCTCCCCGATGAACTCAATTCATTCGATGCTTATTTCAAGCAGGAAACGAACAAACCTTTGTCATCTGCCCCAGCAGCCTTGGGCACACCTATACCCACCGTCACAGCCTCCAAAGTCACATTGGCCTTCTTGAAAGTGAACCCTGGGAAAGTGATGGGTCCTGATGAGATCCCTGGTCGTACACCCAGATCCTGCACAGACCAACTGGCAGGTGTGTTTCCGGACATCCTCATCCTGTCCCTACTCCGTTCTGAGATTCCCACTTGTTTCAAGAAGACAACCATCATACCGGTGTCAAAGAAGAACCAGATAATGTGCTTCAATGACTACCATCCGATGATTATGGGCAGCAGGGTAGCATGGTGGTTAGCATCAATGCTTCACAGCTCCAGGGTCCCAGGTTCGATTCCCGGCTGGGGCACTGTCTGTGTGGAGTCTGCACGTCCTCCCCGTGTGTGCGTGGGTTTCCTCCGGGTGC
The DNA here is from genome assembly GCF_902713615.1 of Scyliorhinus canicula. Lineage (NCBI taxonomy): Eukaryota > Metazoa > Chordata > Chondrichthyes > Carcharhiniformes > Scyliorhinidae > Scyliorhinus > Scyliorhinus canicula. Next base: position 115,167,124 of record NC_052162.1, read on the forward strand.
TCCGGTTTCCTCCATCAGTCCAAAGATGTGCGGGTTAGGTGGATTGGCCAGGCTAAATTGCCCTTAGTGTCCTAAAAAATAATGTTAATGGGGGTTGTTGGGTTACTGGTATAGGGTGGATGCGTGGGCTTGGGTAGGGTGATCATTGCTCGGCACAACTATGAGGGCCGAAGGGCCTGTTCTGTGCTGTACTGTTCTGTGCTGTACTGTTCTAATTATGAAGTGCTTCGAGATGCTGGACACATCAACCCCATACTCCCAGCATTCCTTTATCCACTGCAATTCGTGTACTGCCACAACCAGTCCACAGCAGACACCATCTCCCTGGCCTTATACTCTCCCCTGGATCATCTCGACAAGGACTCCTACGTCCGACTCCTATTCATTGACTACAGCTCCACCTTCAACACCATAATCCCAGCCAAGTTCATATCAAAACTCCAAAATCCTGGGCTTGGCTCCTCCCTTTGCAATTGGATCCTCGACTTCCTGACCCATAGACCACAATCAGTAAGGATAAACAACAACACCTCCTTCATGATAGTCCTCAATATCGGGGCCCCACAAGGCTGCGTACTTAGCCCCCTATTACACTCATTATACACACACTTTGGCTCCCACTCCATCTACAAATTTGCTGATGACACGATCGTAATAGGTTGGATATCAAACAACGATGAGTCAAGACTACAGGAGGGAGATAGAGAACCTAGTGGCATGGTGTAATGACAACAATTTCTCACTCAATGTCAGCAAAACTAAGGAGCTGGTCATTGACTTCAGGAATCGAAGTATCGTGCATACCCCTGTCTGCATGAATGGGGCCGAGGTGGAGATGGTTAGCAGCTTCAAATTCCGAGGTGTGCACATCACCAACATTCTGTCCTGGTCCACCCATATCGACACTACGACCAAGAAACATATACTTCCTCAGGATACTACGGAACTTCAGCATGTCCACATTGATTGCCACATGGGTGGCATGGGAGCACAGTGGTTAGCATTGTTGCTTCACAGCGCCAGAGTCGCAGGTTTGATTCCCGGCTTGGGTCACTGTCTGTGCGGAGTATGCATGTTCTCCCCGTGTCTGCGTGGATTTCCTCCGGGTGCTCCGGTTTCCTCGCACAAATCTCAAAAGACGTGCTTGTTAGGTGAATTGGACATTCTGAATTCTCCCTCAGTGAACCCGAACAGGCGCCAGAGTGTGGTGACTGGGGGATTCTCACAGTAACTTCATTGCAGTGTTAATGTAAGCCTACTTGTGACAATTATAAAGATTATTATCATTGACTTTTCCCAATTTTTACAGATGCACCATGGAAAACATCTTATCTGGCTGCATGACAGCTTGTGTTATGGGCCAGGGTTTGGAAAATTCCAAAGTATATCATGGAGATCACCTGACCTACAACTGTTTCTTGGTTTTGGTTACGATGAGCACAAGGGCCGGCCTTTCAGGTGTTATTCAACAGAGGCCTCAAGCACTTTTCATCAAACCAAGCTTTATTCTATGAATTTAGTTAACATTTTTATAAACACACACAGTAAACACTTTTATAAATTACAAATTACCCCACACAGCTACAGTAATCTATGTATAACCCTTAATAAATTCCCCCCTTTAACTGTTCCAATTTAATAACAAGATCCCATAAACCAGTACCTCCTTTTCAAAGGTGTGGCCCAGCACACAGCACTCAAGACCTGGTTTGGATGCTCGTTTCCTTTCCAAAACAGCAGGTTTGAATTCCTTCCAGAAAGCAATTATTTATTTTCAAGTTAGCAAGCAGCCTGGAAACAGCTTTTGAAATGAAGATCGAGAGACGGGCCAAAATACTCCTCTTTCTGAGTACAGCAGCCAAAAATGTGAAAACGAAAGCAAAAAACTCAGAGCCACAAAACAGCCCCAAACCAAAGCGAAAGTAAAACCAACTCCCAGTGCCACAGCCCAGCTCCACCCACACAATGACATCACTGAAGCCATGTGATGAGACAAAAACATTTCTTAAAGGGACACTCCCATGACACTTGGTCTGGCAGCTGCTCAGCCCAAGACTGTAAGAAACTACAGAGAGTTGTGAACACAGCCCAGTCCCTCACACAAACCCGCCTCTCATCCATTGACTCTGTCCACACCTCCCGCTGCTTTGGGAAAGCGGGCAGCAAAATCAAAGACCCCTTCCACCGAGGTTATTCTCTTTTACAATCTCTTCAATTGGGCAGGAGGTACAAATGTCTGAGAACAGCAATAACAGATTCAAAACAGCTTATTTCCCGCTGTTACCAGACTCCTGAATGACCCTCTTATGGACTGAACTGATCTCTCCATACATCTTCTCTACTGAGTAGCACTACACTCCGTATGCTTCATCCGATGTCTATGTATTTATATTGTGTATTTATCATATGTCCTTTGTTTTTTCATGTATATAATAATCTGTCTGTATTATACACAGAACAATACGTTTCACTATACCTCGGTGCACGTGAATAAATGTAATCAAATCAAACTTTGCTCATTCTGACACTCGATGAAGTGGGAGGGTCGGAGGGTTTCTTTCTGCTGGACTGGCCGGTCTCATCACTTTGCTTCCAGTGGGCTGATGCTCTTTGAGCCTGGGAGAGCACATTTCCACTGAAATGATCCACACAGGCTGAAGTACATTTATTTTATCCTGGATAGTGAATAGTGTTTTCCCCCCACTACAGGTGGATCTAAAAGAAACCAGATGGGTTTTTACAACTGTCGACAATGCTTTCATGGTCATCGATGACTTTTAATTCCAGATTTTTAATTAATTTAAATTTCACCATCTGCTGAACCTGGATCCCTATTGCATTACCCTGGGTCTCTGGTCTGGCTATTGTTTTCCCAGATGTGTTTTGTGAGAGATGAAGTCACTATAGCCGATAAGTGAGCTGTTTTCGAGTTGTTTCCTTTACGTCCTGTACTTTCCCACTAACTTGCAGACAAAACAGCTGTAACTACTGTGTATAAATGTGTTATTGTAACTACTCCTTGAGATGCTTCGGTTCGCTGAAGCATTCCCCTGTATGCTTGTAATAAAGATTCCCAAACTTGAACCAACTCTGGACTCCGAGACACATTTGTCCCACAACAACCTGGTGTCAGGAACAGGATCCACTGACAGCTCTGATTAAAGGAAAGTCCCCGTGGACAGCAGATACCGGGGTGACACAGGCAAGGCCGGATAGAAGTTTTGATGTCTTCAAGCTGAGTTCTGTAATGAAATGTCCAATGGTCGAGGACATTTAACGGGCGAACAAAATATTAAAAAATACAAGGTGGAGAAATGTGCGCTGAAATTTCCATCTTTGGGTGAGCTGAAGAATATAAAATATATTGTTTTTAGTGATGCCCCACTTGCATGAACATGTCAGTGTCAATACACTCAGTGATGTTTAAACATCTCAGCAGGAGAGCAGACAAACATTTCTCCTTCTAGATTTGAAGGTTGATGATATTCAGTTCCCATGAATTGAGTGATTGTCAGATCTTGACATGATGTATGGTGTGAAATTTCTCTCTGTAAATCCTCCCCTTCTAATATCCTGTAAAATTAGTTTACAAAAGCCATCACTGTTAGTGCAGGTTACACAAACGGAATGTGAAATTCGATCCTATTGTAAGATCTGGGTTTGGCTCCAATCTCAATTGTAATCCTCAAATCAATTACGCGTCAGAATAAGTTGTGAAAGTTACCTAAAAAATACTGAAGCTACTGACTAGTTACAGACCATTCCTGATACAAGAATTTTGTCACAGAATTTATTAAGTTAATTGTAATAAGTACAAAATCACAATAATTAACAAAGGCAGTGGATCAGTCCGTTCACTCTGAGTCACCAGCTCTTGACTTCTGGGTGACTGTGGCGATGTCTCTTGTTCTGTTGACTGAAGTCGATCCTCTTCCTTCATGTTGTGTTGTGAACCGAGCTCCAGAGAATTGTAGCTCATTAACCCTTTCTATTCAGGGTCGGTAGCAACCTGTAGTTCTGATTAGCCCAAGAAGCCCATGATCAGTCTCTGATTGGTTAAATGGGACACAATCAATATCTGATTGCTCTCTGAAGGACGTTGGTCATCCTGTCGATGTAATTTCCCCTTAACTCCTGATTGGTTACCCTGGATCTCGGTCAGTTGTGGTAACATAATTTTCTTTGTGGCTGTTCCCTGCTGTTTTATTAAGTTTCTAGCTTTTGCACTAAGACAACAAGGCAACACAGGTAATTTGAATGTCTACGTACTTGTAATAAGAGGATATGTGGTGTCACTTCCTCATGATTGATGTTCGTCAGGCTCATCGTCCTAACTGATACATCTCAGGTGTTATGTGTAACTTCTTAGTGACTGCTGATGCAAGTTACTTAAATACAAATACTAAAAGTACAAGAGATACACAAACATAAACTAATACAACAATTACGACAGAATACGAAAAAATAAACCCATAAAGGTGATTGGTGTTCTGAAGTTCATGTAGCAAGATATACATTACAAAATACCATTTTCTGAAATGAAAGTCACAAACTACATAACTACAACACCATTACAGAAACTAATAATAATAATAACAACAGTCGCTTATTGTCACAAGTCGGCTTCAATGAAGTTACTGTGAAAAGCCCCTCGTCGCCACATTCTGTCGCCTGTTTGGGGAGGCCGGTACGGGAATTGAACCCGCGCTGCTGGCATTGTTTTGCATTACAAGCCAGCTAATTAGCCCACTGTGCTAAACCAGCCCCCCATACCATTGGGAAATCTGTGTATACTTTGAAGGAAAGTGACTATTTTGCTTTTAAGTTAAGTGAATACAATCTAAGACATTTCTCCAGCACTGACACACACAATTAAACTACAAGAAACATCACATGCATCCCCTAATCCTGTCAGAAAATGTAACAGAGATTCTCATTCAGCATTAGTCCTGTGGCCTAAGACAATATGGCACAAGTCACTTGCCAAGGAGGAGTGCACCTGAGCTCGAGACTCACATAGTGCAATACCGTATTGAGTGAATTGATTCATACACTTTGGTTTCATTATATTCAGTTATCACAGAATCAATGACAAACAAGGACTTCCCTATGATCACTGTTACCTAGATGTTCCATCAAATGTTTATTGACAGGGTGGATATGGAAAGGACGTTTCCTCTGGTGGGAGAATCTAGAAATTAGAGTCACTTTAATAGTAATAACTTGCCCATTTAAGCTAAAGGAGAACATTTTTTCTCAAAGGGTTGAGAGTCTCTTCCTCAAAGGGCAGTGGAAGCAGAGTGTTTGAATATTTTAAAGGTAGAATTGGATAGATTCTTGTTAAGCAAGGGGATGAAGGGTTATTGGGGGGTCAGTGGGAATAAGACCATGAGGAATAGGAACAGGAGTCGGCTGTTCGGCCCTTCGGGTCTGCCCCGCCATTCAATCCCGGGTGATCCAACATTCCTCATGTCCACTTTCTGGCCCTTTCCCCATAGTGCTTTATTCTTTCACTGATCAAGAATCTATCTCCACCTTAAATATACTCACGGACGCACTCCCCACAGTTTGAAAAACCCACAACACACAGAGAAGAAATTCCTCCTCATCTCAGTCTTAAATTGGTACCGGTTTATTCTGAGACCATGCCCTCTGGTCCGAGACCCTCCCATGAGGGGAAACATCCTCTCAGCATTTACCCTGTGAAGCTCCTTAAGAATCCTGTCTGTTTCAATGAGATCACCTCTCATTGTTCTAACTTCCAATGAGTAGAGACCCAACCTGTTTAACCTTTGCCCCTAAAACGATCCCTCCATACCTGGGATCAACACAGTGAACCTTCTCTAAACAGCCGACAATGAAATCATATATTTCCTGAAATAAGGGGATCAAAACTGCTCTCAGTTCTCCAGATGTGGTGTCACCAGCACCTTGTCCAGCTGCAGCAAGACTTCCCGATTCTTATACTCCAACCCCCTTGGAATCAGGGCCAACATTCCATTAGCTTCCTGATTACCTGCTGCACCTGGCTGCCAGCTTTCTGTGTTTCCTGCACAAGTTCCCCCCCCGAGTCCCTTTGTGCTGCAGCTTTCTGCAGCTTTTCTCCATTTAAATAATACTGTTCTTTTGTTCTCCCTTCCAAAATGAACAACTTCACATTTTCTCACATTATACTCCATTTGCAACGTTTTGTCCAGTTACTTAACCTATTAATGTCTCTTTGCAAACTGTTTGTATCCACCTCACAATTTCCACCTATTTTTGTGTTGTCTGCAAATTTGGGCAGTAAGTTTGCTTCCTTCCTCCAAGTCATTAATATAAATTGTACACAGTTGCGGTCCCAGCACTGATCCCTGTGGAACCCCACTGGTTACATGTCACCAACCTGAAAGAGAACCCCTTCTCCCCACTCACTGTTTCCTGCTCATTAGCCAATTCTCTATCCATGTCAATATACTACCTCCAACTCCATGGGCTCTTATGCTCACCTTTTTGTGAGGACCTTGTCAAAGGCCTTCTGGAAGTTTAAATACAACACATCTACTGGTCCCCCTCTGTCCACTCTGGTTGAGACTTCCTCTAAAAACTAGCCCTTTCATGAAACCATGCTGACTCTACTTGATCAGATTATAATTTGCTAAATATGCTATTACTGCCTTAATTGCCTCCCTCCCTTTTTGAATAGGGGTGTTACATTGGCAGTTATCCAATCCTCCAGGATTTCTCCAGAAACCAAGGATTTTGGAAAATTACAATCAATGCACCCACTGTCTCTGCAGCCATTTCTCTTAGGATCCTAGGAAGCAAACTACCAGGGCCAGTGGATTTATCTGCCTTTAGCCCCATTAGTTTGTCTAATGCTACTTCTCCAGTGATGGTATTTAATTCCTCCCCCCTGTTCTTTAGTATCATTGGGATGTTGAAAGGCTCTTGCAACCAGATTTATTTTTAAACGGGCCTGTGTGGAGTTGAGGTTACAATCAGTTCAGCCGTGAACTTATTGAATGGTGGAGCAGGCTCGAGGGGCCGAGTGGCCTACTCCTGCTCCTAATTCGTATATTATCACATCCTTTATAATAGATTGTAGAATTTTCCCTCCTACTGATGTCAGGCTAATGGGTCTGTGGTTACCCGTTTTCTCTCTCCCTCCTTAAATAGTGAGGTTACATTTATCACCTTCCAATCTGCAGGAACCATTCCAGAATCTATAGAATTTTGAAAGATGATCACCAATGTATCCACTATCTCTACAGCCGCCTCTTTCAACACTCTGGGATGTAGAGCAGCAGCTTTTGGGGACTTATTAATACATAATTTTCAGCCACATTAATTTCTCCAGTGGTACTTTTTGCACTAATACGAATCTCTTTCAGTCCCTCGTGCTCACTGGTCCCTTGGTTCTCCAGTGTTTTTGGGGCAATTTCTGTTTCTTCCTCCGTGAGGACAGATACACATTGTTTAGTTTCTCTGCCATTTCCTTATTCCCCATTATAAACTCTCCTGTATCTGCCTGGAATGGACCCACATTGGTCTTTGCTGATCTTTCCTTTTCACATTCCTGTTGAGCTTTTCCAGTTGGTTTTTATGTTTCTCGCCAGTTTGCTCTCATATTCTATTTTCTCTTGCTCAGTTTATTGATCCTTCTTTGCTAAATTGGAAAACAAGTTGCCAATCCTTAAGCTTACACTTACTTTTGCCACTTTATGAGCCTCTTCCTTTGATCTAATTGATTTTTAATTTTCTTGTTCGCCACGGTTGCATCACTTTTCCTGTCTCAGATTCCCTGAGAGAGAAAGAGAAGAGAGAACGAAATGCAGTCCTGATGTAATTGAAGCAGAAATAATAACAGCAGATTTCATCACTGTAATCACTTGTGAACTTGTTGGTGTCTTTGCAGGGACGAGGAAACACAGAATCCCTTCCCACACTGAGAGGTGAACGGCCTCTCCCCAGTGTGAACTCGCTGGTGTCTCCGCAGGTTGGATAAGTAAGTAAATCCCTTCTCACACTGACAGCAAGTGAACGGCTTTTCCCCCAGTGTGAACTCGCTGGTGTGTCTGCAGGCTGGATAACTGAGTGAATCCCTTCTCACACTGAGAGCAGGTGAATGGCTTCTCCCCAGTGTGAACTCGCTGGTGTATCTGCAGGCTGGATAACTGAGTGAATCCCTTCCCACACTGAGAGCAGGTGAACGGCCTCTCCCCAGTGTGAACTCGTTGGTGTATCCGCAGGTTGGATAACCGAGCGAATCCCTTCCCACACTGAGAGCAGGTGAATGGCTTCTCCCCAGTGTGAACTCGCTGGTGTGACTGCAGGCTGGATAACTGACTGAATTCCTTCTCACACTGAGAGCAGGTGAACGGCCTCTCCCCCGTGTGAACTCGCTGGTGTGTCTTCAGGCTGGGTAAGTGAGTGAATCCCTTCCCACACTGAGAGCAGGTGAACGGTCTCTCCCCAGTGTGAACTCGTTGGTGTATCCGCAGGCTGGATAACCGAGCGAATCCCTTCCCACAATGAGAGCAGGTGAACGGCCTCTCCCCAGTGTGAACTCGTTGGTGTATCCGCAGGTTGGATAACCGAGTGAATCCCTTCCCACATTTAGAGCAGGTGAACGGCCTCTCCCCAGTGTGAACTCGTTGGTGTATCCGCAGGTTGGATAACCGAGTGAATCCCTTCCCACATTTAGAGCAGGTGAACGGCCTCTCCCCAGTGTGAACCCGTTGGTGTATCCGCAGGTTGGATAACCGAGCGAATCCCTTCCCACACTGAGAGCAGGTGAACGGCCTCTCCCCAGTGTGAACTCGCTGGTGTATCCGCAGGGTGGATAACTGAGCGAATCCCTTCTCACACTGAGAGCAGGTGAACGGCCTCTCCCCAGTGTGAACTCACAGGTGATTCTGCAGGCTGGATAACTGAGTGAATCCCTTCCCACACTTAGAGCAGGTGAACGGCCTCTCCCCAGTGTGACTGCGCCGATGAGCTTCCAGCTGAGATGGAGCCCTGTATCGCTTCCCACAGTCCCCACATTTCCACGGTTTCTCCAGGGTGGGGGTGTCCTTGTGTCTCTCCAGGTTTGACGATCAGTTGAAGTCTTGTCCACACACAGAACACGTGTACGGTCTCTCCCCGCTGCGAATGGTGGGATGATTTTTCAGGCTGTGTAACTGGTTAAAGCTCTTTCCACAGTCAGTGCTCTGGAACACTCTCACTCGGGTGTGTGTCTCTCGATGCTTTTCCAGTCACACTGATGTTTAAAATCTTTTGAAGCCGACAGAACAGACAAACATTTCTCCTTCTCGAATCAAAGTCTGATGATATTCAGTTCGAAGGAACTGAGAGACTCAGTCAGATTGAGAGGTGATGGTTGAAATTTCTGTCTGTAATTCCTCCTCTTCTAATATCCTGTGAAAACAATTTATAATAGACATCGCTGTCAGTACAGGATAGAAATTCAGAACAGACAATTCGAGATTCTCTGGAACATTCTTTCCTCTCTCATTCCCCAAAAGCTGTAAATCTCCATCCCACACACTCTCCCTCCATTCTCACTCTGCTGTATCTAATATTCACCCTCCCTAATTCTCCTGAAGGTGCTGATTCAGGCTGATTGACAGATCCCTGCTCACTGCTTCCTGTCCTGGACACAGAGACATAACAAATACGAGCTGCAGTTGGCCATTCAGCCCATCGAGCCTGCTCGTCTATTCTGTGGGATCATTGGCCGATCTATCTCACCGACATTCTCCGTGTTATTGACCAGAGGCTGAGTGTGCTGACTCAATATCTGTGAGTTCATGAGGCCGAGCCGTAAAACACCATGAAGGGGTTCAATGATCCGGAGGAGAGAATCCTGAACACTGAGCAAGATGCCTCCTCGGCGGAGGCAAGAATTAAATGCTTGAATGGCGTGGGGAGGTCCTGGAGAACTTGGAGAACCAAGGGTCAGAGAAAGAACATCCGAGTCGTAGGCCTGCCAGAAGGTGTGGAGGGTAAGGCTCCCGTTAGGTTCTTTGAGGACCGGCTGTCACATTTTCTCAAGCTGGATGTGAAGCCTGGGTGAAGTTCGAAGGGATCTCAAGGCTGAGGGAGTGAATTATGTCACACTTTATCCTGTGACCCGAAGATTGTACCTGACAAGTCCGTCTAGTCTTTCAATAATCCAACTACTGCCTTGGCCTTTGTTAAATCTATGAAGAACAAGGATTTGGAGGGATGGTTTGCAGCTCAGACTAACTCAGGCTCTAATCTGGACTCTTTCCCTATCATGGTGTTGTTGTCTGAATATTTTATCTTTATCCTGTTGAAAGGAGTTGTTATTCTGTGAGCACCGATTGAATGTCTTCTTCTCCTTGAGTGTTACAGGGACTCGTATTATCTTATCTCAGTTATGGTAGATATACCGTTTGCTTATTATCCATCATCTTTCTTCTATTATCTGAGCGTTAATCATGGCAGAACCGAGTGGTGCCATTGCCGAAGGGTGGGTGGTGGTGGATGCAGGTCTTCACGGGTGGGTCTAAATGTGGGAGGGACTTCGACTCCCCATTCCCTTGTTGGCCCTTCTTTCTTCTTCTCATTTTGGAGAAGGTATCCTGAGGGTAACGACAGTCTGGCCATGGGGTTAATCCTCGGGGTTCTCAGTCTTATTGAGGAATGTCCCCTTGGATCTATTGTGCTGGTGATTCATTTGTGTATTTTGTTATTATGGGAGGGTTTATGTGTTGTTGACTTTATCCTACTCTGGTACAGACAGGGCTTTTATCTGTGAAAGGAGCAGTTTGGGGAAACTTTGGTGCCTCTGGTGTAAAGTGAGTTGGAGGAGGGGTAATGGCGCACCTTGATTGTGGTGTGAAAATCTGTTCCTGTTCTCTCTGTCGCCTAACTAATGGCGGCAGTTAATCTTCAAATTTTCTCAGGGAATGTACGGGGCATCCATCACCCTATCAGAAGGAAAATGATTGTCTCCTTTCTTAAGGAGAAAGTCGACATAGCTTTCTTCCAGG
>NC_052162.1:115478139-115565111 GCF_902713615.1 Scyliorhinus canicula
GTAACAGAAAGAATGGTGGAAAATGGGCACCAGAGCGGAACAAGAGATATTGCCAACATTAATACATGCAACACATTGCAGAATTAATTTGGAGCAGAATTAATTTGGAACAGGATATTTGAGGAACCAGAGCCTTGAGATGAAATGCCAGATGAATTGAACAACCAGTCAGCAGATTAAAATAGTGAGTGTGGAAAGAGGATGAGATTATCTAAAAACCGAGGATAACAATTCAGTTTGTAAACCCAAAAATATTACAAACAGACTAACAGCAAAATCAAATTAAAATGAATAACATAACATAGATGACATAGAACTCCTATAGTGCAGAAGGCCATTCGCCCCTCAAGTCTGTACTAAGCCTCAGAAATAGCACTTCACTGAGGCCCACTCCCCATCCTATCCTCGTAACCCGGTGCATTGATCATGGTCAACCCATCTAACCTACACATCTTGGACACCAAGGGGCAATTTAGCGTGACCAATCCACTTTCACTCCACATCTTTGGACAGTGGGAGGAAACTGGAGAACCCGGAGGAAACACGCAAAGACACAAGGAGAATATGCAAACTCCACACAGACAGCTGCCCAAGGCTAGAATTGAACCTGGGTCCCTCGCGCTGAGGTAGCAGCATTAACCACTGTGCCCTACTCCCGGCCTAAGTTAAATTGAATTCACTCATGGAAAGCTCAGGAGGAAGCCCAGGAGGAGCAAGTCAGTCAAATTGGAGCCTATGTATTTGTGATAGGAGTACGATACTCTACCCAATGCATCAGACTGATGCTTCACAGCTTCAGGGTCCCAGGTTCGATTCCCAGCTTGGGTCACTGTCTGTGTGGAGTCTGCACGTTCTCACTGTGTCTGCGTGGGTTTCCTCCAGGTGCTCCAGTTTCCTCTCTCAGTCGAAAGATGCGCAGGTTAGATAGATTGGCCATGCTAAATTGCCCTCGGGTTAGGTGGGGTTACTAGTTTACGGGGATAGGGTGGAGGTGTGGGCTTAAGTGGGGTGATCTTTCCAGGAGCCGGTGCAGACTCGATGGGCCTAATGGTCTCCTTCTGCACTGTAAATTCTATGACTCACACTTTAAAAATTGCATGGAGATGCATTCCATAATCAGCCTGTGCCAGTTTTGGATAGAGGGAGAACTGACTAATCTGCTTCTGTACTGAGCCAGATGAATGTTGGCTCCATCCTAACCCAATCCCTTATGAACCTAAGACGAGAGGCCAATTGATGAAGCCTGATTTGTGGGAGACTTTACCCTCCCTTAACTCCTGGTGATTGGAGCTTAACAAACTTGAGGCAAGGTTTATTTTGTTCCAGGTAGAGTTATAGATGTTTACAGCTTGGAACCAGGCTCTTCGGCCCAGCTTGTCCATGCCGCCCAGTTTCTATCACTAAGCTAGTCCCACTTTCCAGCATTTGGACCATATCCCTCTATACCCACCCTGCCCATGTAACTGTCCACTGCTCTTTTAAAGGACAAAATTGTACCTGCCTCCACACTGCCTCTGGCAGCCATTCCAGATGTTCACCGCCCTCTGTGTGAAGAAATGTCCCCTCTGGTCTCTTTTGCATCTCTCTTCTCACCTCAAATCTATGCCCTCTAGTTCTAGACTCCTCTACCTCAGGGAAAAGATGTTGACTATCGACCTTATCTATGCTCATTATTTTGTTGACCTCTATAAGATTACACCGAAGCCTCCTACACTCCAGGGGGAAAAGTCCCAGCCCATCCAGCCTCTCCTTATAACTCAGACCAGAAGAAACTGATCTGTTCCAACCTTTGCTATACTACAGCAGATATTTGTTTACAATTAGAGTCTGCACACGTTTTAAGACATTTGGTTTGAGCTGCTTGTTGAAGGTAAAAAAGGTCAGGAGTTAAACTGTAAGCTTTATTTTGTCATGACATCTGGATAAGTGTTAACCCAAGTATGATAGTGTTTGGAAAGTGAAATACTTCATCAGTTTCACTAATTGCAGGTAACCACTGGGGAGACATTTTGTTTACCATGAACATTTGAAATCTGCAAACTACTGATGCTTGATATCTAGTTGTGTACTGTTGATCATGCTGAAAATATCATTAATACCCATTGCCTTATTTTCTGTGGATTTAAAAAAAAATAAAGTTAGAAAATGAATCAGCATTGCTAAGAACTTTCTGAAAATAAAAATATCAAAATTATACTCTTTAAAAAAAAAGATATTAATCCTTTCTGAATTACTCTATCCTATAACTTCTTAACTAGTTGCCACTCTACGGTCTTCTATCCTTTAGACTCCCTTGCTGATACCAGATGGGAACTAATCTATTTCAAATTATATTTCAAGTTGTGATAGGATCCCAAATCTACAAGGAAGAATTCTAACTCACTTACCACTCAATGTCCTTTAAGGGTCTGGATCTGCTGAGGATGTATAGGTGAGTCTTCTGGGTAAACCACTATTTCAGGTTTAGATTTGAAATAAACTACTATTTCAGGTTGAAATTTAAAATCACACTGATTTTTATTTGCTTTAACAAAATCTCTTTTAGTTGATCAGACTTCAGGAGCTCTCTGAACAATTTTGCTTCTATCTTGATAGCTTGTGGTTGTTCACATTCTTCGGTCTTCCGGCATCTTCCGATTCCCATGGAGCGATGAGCTGATTCGAATCGAATCGAAGAATAAATTTGAACCGAATGGCTCGGCCTGTCTCTTCCCCCTTTTCTCTCTTGTACCTGTGTTATTTGCCATGATGTGGAGGTGCCGGCGTTGGACTGGGGTGAGCACAGTAAGAAGTCTTACAACACCAGGTTAAAGTCCAACAGGTTTGTTTCAAACACTAGTTTTCGGAGCACAGCTCCTTCTTCAGGAGAACAGTGCTCCGAAAGCTAGTGTTTGAAACAAACATGTTGGACTTTAACCTGGTGTTGTAAGACTTCTTACTGTGTTATTTGCAACTGCCGTTCTGAGACTTTATACATTTCAAACCCTCTCTCCAGTGCATGTCAATTACAAAGCATTGTCTCATGTTTAACAAAATAGATGTGTTACATTAAAAACCGCGACTTCGCATCATCCCCAAGACTGCCAAACATTTCAAAAAACACGTGTTGCATTCTGCTCAAAGTCTAAAAAACCGTGAAGCTGTTTCTATCTTCGTCTATTTCAACCATTCTCATTGTTATTAACTTCCTCTGCCATGCGTGCTAGCTTTAAGCTGTTTAACACCTTCATCAAGGCTCAAGGCCCTCATCATTCAAGCTTGGCTCCTCCCAGTACTGACATCATCTTACCAAGCTGAAATCTAATTAACTCCACAGGGAATCCCCTTCATCCAAACAACATTTCATTAGCCCACGCTTTTTACGATGCTTTAATTACACCTCTGGCTCCGAAACTTAATTTTCCTTCAACAAAAAATAAATTTAGAGTAACCAATTCTTTTTTTTCAATTAAGAGTCAATTTAGCGTGGCCAATTCACCGACTCTGCACATCGATTTACATTGTGGAGGTGAGACCCACGCTGGCACAGGGAGAATGTGCAGACTCCACGTGGACAGTTACTCGGGGCCGGGATCAAACCCAGGTCCTCGGCACTGAGGGGCAGCAGTACTAACCACTGTGCCACCGTGCTGCCCCCGGCAATGAATTTAAAGACAATGTGCTGAAGCTTTGGAATTCCCTACCCCAGAGGACTCTGGAGCCTCAGTCATCAAGTATTTTTACACCGAGATTGATAGGTTTCTCTATATTGAAGATATCGAGGGATATGGGGGATAGTGTGGAAAAATGGTGCTGAGGTAGATTGGCCAATGATCTCATTGAATGGTCGAGTAGGCTTGATGGGCTGAATGGCCAACTGCAGCTCCTATTTGTTGTGGTCTCTGTGTCCAGGACAGGAAGCAGTGAGCAGGGATCTGTCAATCAGCCTGAATCAGCACCTTCAGGGGAATTGGGAGGGTGAGTATTAGATACAGCAGAGTGAGAATGGAGGGAGAGTGTGTGGGATGGAGATTTACAGCTTTTGGGGAATGAGAGAGGAAAGAATGTTCCATAGAAACTAGAATTGACTGTTCTGAATTTCTATCCTGTACTGACTGTGATGTCTTTTGTAAACTCCTTTTACAGGATGTGAAAGGATAGGATTTACAGACAGAAATCTCAAACATCACGTCTAGATCTGATAGAGTCACTTGGTTCATCGACCATTAAATCTATGAGAAATGTTTGCCCGACCTGTTGGCTTCAACAAAGTTTAAACGTCAGTGTGACTGGAAAAGCATCGAGACACACACACCTGAGTGAGAGAGTCCCAGAGCACTGACTGTGGAAAGAGCTTTAACCAGTTACACAGCCTGAAAACACATCGCACCATTCACAGCGGGTAGGGACAGTACATGTGTTCTGTGTGTGGACGAGGCTTCAACTGATTGTCTAACCTGGAGAGACACGAGTTGACCCAAAAGATGGAGAAACGGTGGAAATGTGGGGACTGTGGGAAGGGATACATAGTCCCGTCTAAACTGGAGATTCATCAACGCATTCACACTGGGGAGAGGCCGTTCACCTGCTCTCAGTGTAGGAAGGGATTCATTTGTTTAGAAAACCTGAAGTCACACCAGCGAATTCACACTGGGGAGAGGCCATTCACCTGCTCCCAGTGTGGGAAGGGATTCACTCAGTCAAACAGCCTGCAGAGACACCAGCGAGTTCACACAGGGGAGAGGCCGTTCACCTGCTCTCAGTGTGAGAAGGGATTCACGGACTTATCCAATCTGCTGACACACCAGCGAGTTCACACTGGGGAGAGGCCGTTCACCTGCTCTGAGTGTGGGAAGGGATTCACTCGTTTAGAAAACCTGAAGTCACACCAGCGAATTCACACTGGGGAGAGACCATTCACCTGCTCTCAGTGTGGGAAGGGATTCACTCAGTCATCCCAACTGCAGAAACACCAGCACGTTCACACTGGGGAGAGGCCGTTCATCTGCTCTCAGTGTGAGAAGGGATTCATGGACTTATCCAACCTGCGGAGACACCAGCGAGTTCACACTGGGGAGAGGCCGTTCACCTGCTCTCAGTGTGGGAAGGGATTCGTTCACTCAAGCACACTTCAGAGACATCAGCGAATTCACACTGGGGAGAGACCATTCACCTGCTCTCAGTGTGGGAAGGGATTCATTCAGTCATCCCACCTGCAGAAACACCAGCAAATTCACACTGGGGAGAGGCCGTTCACCTGCTCTCAGTGTGAGAAGGGATTCATGGACTTATCCAATCTGCTGACACACCAGCGAGTTCACACTGGGGAGAGGCCGTTCACCTGCTCTCAGTGTGAGAAGGGATTCACGGACCTATCCAACCTGCGGAGACACCAGCGAGTTCACACTGGGGAGAGGCCGTTCACCTCCTAGTGTGGGAAGGGATTCTGTGTTTCCTCGTCCCTGCTGAGACACCAACAAGTTCACAGTTGATCACAGTGATGGATTCTGCTGTTATTGTTTCTGCTTCAATTACATCCAGGGCTGCATTTCGTTCTCTCTTCTCTTTCTCTCTCAGGGAATCTGAGACAGGAAAAGTGATGCAACCGTGGCGAACAAGAAAAGATTCCATTAGATCAAAGGAAGAGGCTCATAAAGTGGCCAAAATAGTAGTGAGCCTGAGGACTTGTTTTAGAATTTAGCAATGGAGGACCAAGAAACTGATAAATAGAAAATAGAACCTGGACTCGCACAAAGTGATCATGGGAGGGGTCTTTAATACAGTTATTGATCAGGGCCTGGATCGATCATGCTTGAAAACGGGCAGGGTACCAGCAATGGCAAAGGAACTGAAAGGGTTCATGGAGCAGATCGGGGGGGGTGGATCCATGGAGATTTAGGCAGCCGACGGTGAAGGAGTTTTCTTTCTACTCCCACATTCATTTTTTTTTTTTTTTATAAATTTAGATTACCCAATTATTTTTTCCAATTAAGGGGCAATTTAGCGTGGCCAATCCACCTACTCTGCACATTTTTGGGTTGTGGGGGCGAAACCCACGCAGACACGGGGAGAATGTGCAAACTCCACACGGACAGTGACCCAGAGCCGGTCTCCCACATACATAAGGTATACTCTCAGATCGATTTCTTTGTTTTGGGTAGGGCCTTGCTGGCAGGGGTGGTGGACACGGGGTATTCGGCGATTACAATCTCGGACCAAGCTCCACACTGGGAATGACCTGCAGGTGAGTAAAGATAGCAATTGGCGCCCGCAATGGAGGTTGGATGTAGGGCTGTTGGCGGACGAAGCGGTGTGTGAGAGGCTGAGGAAATGCATGCTGCATTGCCCGCAGGTGAATGATACGGGGGAGGTCTCAGCAGCAGTGCTCTGGGAAGCGCTGAAGGCAGTGGTGAGAGGAGAGCTGATCTCGATCCTGGCTCACAGTGACAGGATGGACAGGGCAGAAACAGACCGACTGGTGAGAGAGATCCTACAAGTCGACAGGAGGTACGTGGAGACTCCAGAGAAAGGGCATTTAAGGGAACGACGGAGACTACAGGCGGAGTTTGGCTTGTTACCCACAGGGAGGGCAGTGGAACAGCTCAGAAAGGCGAGGGGAGCATTGTGAGAAGGCCAGTATGATGCTTGCACAGCAGCTCAGAAAGAGGGAGGCAGCTAGAGAAATAGGGAAATTTATCGACGGGGATGGGAACTTAGTTGGGGACTCGGTCGGGGTTAGTAAGACGTTTCGGGATTTTTACAGCAGGTTGTACAGGTCAGTACCCCCTGCGGGGCCGGAGGGGATGAGGCACTTCCTGGAGGGGCTGACTTTCCCGAAGGTGGATGGGGAGCTGGCAGAAGGACTGGGAGACCCGATCGGGTTGGAAGAGATAGTGGAGGGTCTGAAGGCCATGCAGGCAGGTATGGGCCCGGGACCGGACGGGTACCCAGCGGAGTTCTATAAAAGGTTTTCCGGGATATTGGGACTGGTGCTGATGAAGGTGTTTAATGAGGCAAGGGAAAGGGGGGGTTCTGCCCCAGACGATGTCACAGGCCACAATTTCACTTATCCTGGAATGGGACAAGAACCCGGAGCTATGTGGGTCCTACGGGCCGATTTCCCTGTTGAACATAGATGCCAAACTGCTGGCCAAACTTTTGTCCTCCAGGATTGAGGATTGCGTGCCGAACATTATTGTGGAAGATCAGACGGGGTTCGTTAAGGGCAGGCAGCTCGTGGCCAATGTACGAAAGCTGTTAAACATGATCATGATGCCCCCGGAAAGTAGGGAGGTGGAGGTAGTGGCCGTGATGGATGCGGAGAAAGCTTTTGACTGGGTTGAGTGGGATTATTTTTGGGAGGCCCTGGGGCGGTTCGGATTTGGGAGGGACTTTATTGACTGGGTCAGGTTTCTGTACCCGGCATGTGGCAAGTGTACAGACGAACAGGACGACTTCGGACTATTTTAGACTGCACGGGGGGGGCGAGACAGGGATGCCCCCTCTCCTCACTGCTGTTTGCGCTGGCTATAGAGCCGCTGGCAATTGCTCTGAGGGCCTCAAGGGGCTGGAAGGGGCTCGTCCGGGGGAGGGGGAGCACAGAATCTCACTGTATGCGGATTACCTGCTTTTGTATGTTTCGAATCCAATTGAGGGGATGGAAGAAATTATGGGAATTGTGGGGAATTCAGCTGCTTTTCGGGGTATAAGCTCAATATGGGGAAGAGCGAGATGTTTGTAGGCCAGGCGAGGGATCAGGAGAGGCGACTGGGGGAACTGCCGTTCAGAGTAGTAGGGGGACATTTTCAGGTACCTAGATATCCAGGTGGCGTGGGTTTGGGGCTGGCTACATACATTGAACTTGGCCCGGTTGGTGGATCAGACGGAAGATGACTTCCGGAGATGGGATGCGCTCCCGTTGTCTCTGGCGGGCAGAGTCCAAGCGGTGTAAATGATGGTCCTCCCGAGATTCCTGATTGTTCTTCAATGTCTCCCCATCTTCATCCCGCGGTCCTTTTTTAAGCGGGTCAGTAAAGTTATTGTGGGCTTTGTATGGGATGGCAAGTCTCCGTGAGTTAAGAGGGCAATGCTTATGCGGAGTTGGGGGGGGGGGGGGGAGGGTGGGCTGGCGCTGCCGAACTTTAGCAATTATTACTGGGCAGCTAATATAGCCATGGTGAGGAGGTGGCTGGTGGGGGGGGGAGCCGGCATGGGTGTGCATGGACGCGGCTTCTTGCAAGGGCACAAGTCTGGGGGCGTTGGTAACATCGCCTCTGCCATTCCCGCCGTGCGGTGCTCCACCAACCCTGTGGTGGTGGCGGCCTTGAGAGTCTGGGGGCAGTGGAGGAGACATGTGGGAGCAGAGGGGGCATCGGTGTGGTCCCCAATCTGAGATAATCACCGCTTTGCCCCGGGGAGGATGGACGAGTGAGTTCCGAATTTGGCGGAGAGCGGGGATTGGGAGGATGGGGGACTTGTTTATAGAAGGAAGCTTCCCGAGTATGAGGGCGCTGGAGGAGAAGTTTGCATTGGCGGGGGGAAATGAATTTTGATATTTGCAGGTGCGGGAATTTCTGCATAGACAGGTACCAACCTTCCCACTCCTGCCACTCAGGGGGATTCAGGATAGGGTGGTCTCCAGAGGTTGGATAGGTGAGGGGAGTGTTTCTTACATTTATAAGGAGGTTATGGTTTCAGAGGAGACGCAGACCGAGGAGCTGAAGCGAAAGTGGGAGGAGGAGCTGGAGGGAGAGTTAGAGGAGGGCCTTTGGGCGGACGAGCTGAGTAGGGTCAACGCGACCGCAACATGTGCCAGGCTCAGCTTGATCCAATTTAAGGTCATTCACCGGGTTCATATGACAGTGGCCCGGACAGATTCTTTGGGGTGGAGGACAGGTGTGTGAAATGTGCGGGGTGGGGGGGGGAAGGGCAGTGAACCATGTCCACATGTTCTGGACATGTCCAAGGCTGAGGGGATTTTGGCAGGGGTTTGCCGACACCATGTCCACAGTATTAAATACGAGGGTGGCACTGAGTCCAGAGGTGGCAATTTTCAGCGTGTCACAGGATCCGGGAATCCAGGAGGAGAAAGAGGCGGACGTTCTGGCCTTTGCTTCCCTGGTAGCCCGGAGGCAGATATTACTGGCATGGAGGGACTCGAGGCCCCCGAAGTCAGAGACCTGGCTATCGGACATGACTGGCTTTCTCTGTTTGGAGAAAATCAAGTTCGCCTTGAGAGGGTCTCTGTTCGGGTTCGCCGGGAGGTGGCAACCGTTCGTCGACTTCTTTGCAGAGAATCAATCATCAGCAGAAAGGGGAGGGGAGCTATGACAATTTCTATGGTTAGCGTAGATTAGGGGGTTAAGTAATGGTGGGACCTGTGGGGGAGGGAGGTGGTATTTGCCCTATGTTTATATTTTTATGTACATTGCTTATATTGCTGCTGTTTCAATGCCCAAAAAAACCTCAATAAAATGTTTATTAAAAAATGAGACAAAATAGAATATGAGAGCAAACTGGCGAGAAACATAAAAACCGACTGGAAAAGCTCCTCTCGGAATGTGAAAAGGAAAAGATTAGCAAAGACCAATGTGGGTCCATTCCAGGCAGAGACAGGAGAGTTTATAATGGGGAATAAGGAAATGGCAGAGAAACTAAACAATGTGTGTCTGTCTTCACGGAGGAAGACACAGAAATTGTCCTAAAAACACGAGAGAACCAAGGGACCAGTGAGCACGAGGAACTGAAAGAGATTAGTATCAGTGAAAAAGTAGCACTGGAGAAATTAACGTGGTTGAAAGTTAATAAATCCCCAAAAGCTGATGCTCTACATCCCAGAGTGTTGAAAGAGGTGACTGTAGAGATAGTGGATACATTGGTGATCATCTTTCAAAATTCGAAAGATTCTGGAATGGTTCCTGCAGATTGGAAGGTGGTAAATGTAACCCCACTATTTAAGGAGAGAGAGAAAATGGGGAACCACAGACCCATTAGCCTGACATCAGTAGGAGGGAAAATTCTACAATCTATTATAAAGGATGTGATAACAGACGAATTAGGAATAGGGGCAAAATTCTCCCACCCCCAGCAGGGTTGGAGAATTGGCTGGGGCCGCCGAAAATCCCGGCCCCGCCGTGGCAGAGATTCTCCGCCACCCGGGAATTGGCGGGGGCATCGCGCCATGTTGAACGGCGAGCCCCCTGCGGCGATTCTCCGGCCCGCGATGGGCCGAAGTCCCGCCGCTGGGAGGCCTCTCCCGCCGCCGAGGTTTGAACCACCTCTGTGGCGGCGGGATCGGCGGCGCGAGCAGGCCCCCAGAGTCCTGGGGGGGGGGGGGGCGCAGGGCGATCGGACCCCAGGGGGTGCCCCCACAGTGGCCAGGCCTGCGATCGGGGCCCACCGATTGGTGGGCGGGCCAGTGCCATGGGGCACTCTTTCTCTTCCGCCGCCTCCATGGCGGAGACAGAAGAGAATCCCCCAGCGCGCATGCGCCGGTGGTGATGTCAGCGGTAGCTGCCTCTGACGTCACCACCGGCACATGCGCGAACCGACGAAGGCCTTTCAGCGGCGGGCCTGTAAGGCCGCTGGTGTGGGTTTTCGCGCCAGTCGGCGTGGTGCCAACCGCTCCGGCGCGGGCCTAGCTCCTCAATATGAGGGCTTGGCCCCAAAGGTGCGGAGAAATACGCACCTTTGGGGAGGTCCGATGCCGGAGTGGTTGACACCACTCCCCAATGCCAGGCCCCCCCGCCCCGCCGGGTAGGGGAGAATGCCGCTCCAGGAGTAGGCCACTCAGCCCGTCGAGCCTGCGCCACCATTCAATAAGTTCACGGCTGATCTGATTGCAACCTCAACTCCACATTCCCGACGACCCCCCGATAACCTTTCACCTTCTTACTTGGCAAGAATTTATCCAGATCTGCTATAAAAATATTCAAAGTCTCTGCTTCCACTGCCCTTTGAGGAAGAAGGTTGCAAACACTCGCAACCCTCTGTGAAAAATGGGCAAGCTGTTACTTTTAAAGTGACTCCAATTTCTTGATTCTCCCACAAGAGGAAACATCCTTTCCACATCCACCCGGTCGAGGCCCCTCAGGATCTTAGAACATAGAACATAGAACAGTACAGCACAGAACAGGCCCTTCGGCCCTCAATGTTGTGCCGAGCCATGATCACCCTACTCAAACCCACGTATCCACCCTATACCTGTAACCCAACACCCCCCCTTAACCTTACTTTTATTAGGATACTACGGGCAATTTAGCTTGGCCAATCCACCAATCTTATACGGTTCAATCCCGTACCAGCCTCCCCGGACAGGCGCCGGAATGTGGTGACTAGGGGCTTTTCACAGTAACCTCATTGAAGCCTACTCGTGACAATAAGCGATTTTCATTTCATTTAATTTCATCAAGTCACCTAAACTCCATCGGACACAAGCCCAGCCTGTCCAATCATTCCTCATAAGACCAGCCTCCAATTCCAGGTATGAGTCCAGCAAACCTTCTCTGAACTGCTTCCAACACATTGACATCATCCCTTAAATGAGAGCAATACTGTACACAGTGCTCCAGATGTGGTCTCACCAATGTCCTGTATAACTGAAGCATAACCTCCCTACTTTTGTATTCAATTCCCCTCACAATAAACAATAACATTCTATTAGCTTTCCTAATTGCTGTACCTGTATACTCGCCTTTTGTGATTCATGCTCTTGGACACCCAGATCCCTCTGAATCTCAGAGCTCTGCAATCTCTCACCATTTAGATAATAAGCTTTTTTATTCTTTTTGCCAAAATGGATACTGTTTTCCCACATAATACTCGATTGGGGAGATTTTTTCCCACTCATGTCACCTATCTGCATCCCTTTGTAACCTCCTTATGTCCTCTTCACAATTTACTTTCCTCCCTATCTTTGTATCATTGGAACATAGGAGCCGGAGTTGGCCATTCAGCCCGTCGAGCCTGCTCCACCATTCAATACGATCATTGCTGATCATCCACTCCAATGCCTTTTCCCCCACACTATCCCCATATCCCTGTGTCATTGGTATTGAGAAACCTGTCAGTCTCAGCTTTAAACACACTCAGTGACTGAGCTCCCACAGCCCTCTGGGGTAGAGAATTCCAAAGATTCACAACCCTCTGAGTAAAGAAATGTCTCCTCGGAGACCGGTCCTAAGTGGCTTCACCCTTATTTTGAAATTGTGTCCCCTGGTTCCAGACTCTCCAAACCGGGGAAACATCTCGCCTGCACCCACCCTGTCTATTCCTTTCAGTATCTAAGAAGTTTTGGTGAGATCACCTCTCATTCTTCAAAACTCTAGTGAGTACAGGCCCAGTTTCCCCAATCTCTATTCATAGGACAGTCCTGCCATCCCCTGTGGTCTGTGGTTCCCTGTTTCCTCTCTCCCTCCTTAAATAGTGGGCTTACATTTACCACCTTGCAATTTATAAAATTTTGAAAGATGATCACCAATGTATCCACTATCTCTCCAGCCGCCTCTTTCAACACTCTGGGATGTAGAGTATCAGCTTTCGGAGATTTCTGATTTATTTCTTTATTGCCACGTGTACCGAGGTACAGTGAAAAGTATTGTTCTACGTACAGTCCAGACAGATCATTCCATACATGGAAAAAATACCATTTATTAACTTTCAACCACATTAATTTCTCCACTACTAGTTTTTCATGATTACCAATCTCTTTCAGTTCCTCATTCTCACCAGTCCCTTGGTGTTCTCATGTTTGGGGGAAATTTCTGTCTCTTCCTCCGTGAAGACAGACACACATTGTTTAGTTTCTCTGCCATTTCCTTATTCCCCATTATAAACTCTCATGTCTCTGCCTGGAATGGATCCACATTGGTCTTTGCTAATCTTTTCCTTTTCACATTCCTATGGGAGCTTTTCCTGTCGGTTTTTATGTTTCTCGCCTGTTTGCTCACATATTCTACATTCTCTTTCTTTATCAGTCTCTTGGTTTGGTTTTCAGCAAAGGAGGACCAAGTTCCCAATCCTCAGGCTTACTATGATTTTGGCCACTTTATGAACCTCTTCCTTTGATCTAATGCAATCTTTAACTTTGCTTATTAGCCACGGTTGCAAAACTTCTGTTGGATTTTTGTTTATTAAGGGAGTCTATATTTTATGTAAATATGTAACAATTCCTCAAATACTTGTGATTTCCTGTCTATCATCATAGCTTTTATTGTAATTTCCCAATCTAGCACAGACAACTGTGAATACAGGCCCAGTTTCCCCAATGTCTCACCATAGGATAGTCCTCTGGTAAAATGTGCAGTGGCCTGTATTTTAGGCTCGATAAAATCAGACACTTTAAATTAAAAATTGGCCATTTTAAATGGAGCCACAGCCTGCTCCAGCAACCAGCCTGAATACACCGAACTCCGACAAGCTGCCAGCCCATGTCTGGAGCTGCTCTGCTCTATCAATCACCAATCAAGAGATAATTGGCTCTATTCATCGATTGATTGTTTTGAATAGACAAAGTTACATAACAGACAATGCACCGGGAAATGGACTCCGGTGGACAGATTCCCGGTGTCCTGCTGAGTGGCCATTAGTAACTCCATTGGGTGGTGCCACACCCACCCTGTGACCTCATCGGCTGGGGTCAGAGAACATTCTGGAAGGACACAGAAAGGATATAATGATCGAACCCTCGGACCGCCCAGCAGTGAAGACTCCACGCAGAGGTAATCGAGACGACTGACCAGAGACGGAAAGAAGCAGCGGCGAGACCCATCTTCTCGGAAGAGGACCCCGAGGAGATTGAGATACAGAATCGAACCCGCAGCTCGAATGAGTCCATCGGCTCGGGTACTATTGAGAATCTTTGGCCTGTAATTAGTGGGATAATTTAAGGGTAACTGTTTTACTGCTTGTGGAATAAAGTTATGTGATTTATACACTCGGTTGTCCTTTGTTTACCTAGAATTGTGGAAGGTGATCACCAATGTATCCGCAATCTCTAGAGCAACCTCTTTCAACTCTCTGGGATGTAGAATATCAGGCCCTGGGGACTCATCAATATTCAATTCCATTAATTTCTCCAATGCAGTCTCTTCGTCATCCTTTATTCCTCATCCTCCCTTGTCACTTAGATCTCTAATTCTGGAGATTTCTTTGGATGAATTCTCCATTCCTGAGACTAAGTGTTGATACTGGGGTAGGATTCGCGAGTCCTATGATAACAAAACTGGCGCCGCACCAATGACTGTTATGGGGCCAGGACCGGCAGCACACGGAACACAATCCGTTCCAATGAGAAACGGTGCCGGATTTGCCGGATTCACGATTGCCGCCCAGGAGGCTGAACAAGCAGCATAAACACACTTCACTCCACATACACACCATCCCAGCCAACAAGATGGCAGTGAGGAGAGTGGCATTCTGCTTTACGGACACCGGGCTTGAGACCCGGCTGGACGCAGTGGAGGAGAGGTGGGCAACCCTGTACCGTGGCCCGGGAAGGAGGCTGCCAGCTGCCGCCGTTCATTGTGCCTGGGCGCAGGTGGCAGAGGCTGTACCCTCCATGAGCAACACCATCCGGACAGGCCAACAGTGCTGTAAACAACTGTACAGCCTCCTCAGGGTGGCCAGGGTAAATAGGCAGCTCTGTGCCTCTGGCACCAAACCCGTCCCATGCTGTTTCTTAGCTCCACCCAAACAGATTCCACATTGTGTATTCCTGATCTGAGATCCTCCCTTATTAATGTACTGATGCCGTCCCTTATTATCAATGCAACACCACCTCCTTTTCCTTTTTGCCTGCATCATCAGCAAACTCAACAATCATACCTTCAGACCCATCATCCAAGTCATTGATATAAATTGTAAAAGATTGACTCCCCAGCACTGATCCCTGTGACACACCATTTGTTATATCTTGCCAACCTGCAAATGACCTATTTATGCTTAGTCTCAGTTTTCTGCTCACTAGCCAATCTTTCACAGTTAACAGCTACCAAATTGGGAAAGGAAACGAACTGAACCCTCGGGAATGAATAATCACTTTGCACTGATACTTTTAAGGTGTAGGTTTCCTCCAAAAATAATGTTTAGTTAATGTTGCTTCTCGTTTGTTTGTTGCAGTAAAAGTTATAAAACCTTATGTCCTGTCATGTGATCCTTTAATTTGTTGACTGGAGATTTGATTTTTGTTTTGAAGTTACTGATCTTTACAGAGATTGCAATCCACAAGTTTTGACTTCGATTTGAGCTTCGGGCACCTTTCTGTCTCGTTATTGATCGTGTCAATGACAGCGAGGGAACTGAGCTGAGGGCTGAATGTAGCTGAGAAGAACAGGGCCTGTTCCCCAGTTGGGAATCTGCCATGGGTGTCACACTAATAGAGGACTGACTGGGAAATCAGGGGATGGGGATAATCAGGGCTGATGGTATCTTGAACCCAGGGTTCAGTGCTCCTGTGTCCAAAGTGGGGAGTCACGGGAACAGGCTACAGAGGAACCGAAGAGAAACATTTGGGTCCCAAATACTGTGAACATCCTTTCATGGTTATTCTTTTACTCTGGTTGTCTTTGATCTGCAAGTAATGTTCCGATATTTTTAAATAAAACCATGTTCAATTTCATTAATAAACTTGTTTCATTGAAAATATTTGATTTTAGGCCTTTTTCAGGCCGGTTAACAGGAGCATTACGGGGTTTGTGTGGGCACACAGGACTCCAAGGGTGAGACAGGTGTTCTTGGAGCGGGGCAGGGATGGGGGGGCTGGCGTTGCCCAACCTCTGTGGGTATTATTGGGCTGCCAACGCAGCGATGGTGTGTAAGTGGGTAATGGACGGGGAGGGGGCAGCATGGAAGAGGCATCCTGTGTGGGTACGGGCCTGAAAGCGCTGGCAATGGCGCCGCTGCCGCTCCCTCCAATGACGTATACCACGAGCCCAGTGGTGGCAGCTACCCTCAAGATTTGGGGGCAATGGAGGCGACACAGGGGGGAGGTGGGGGCCTCGATGGGGTCCCCAATACGGGGGAACCACCGGTTTGTTCCAGGGAGAATTGATGGTGGGTTCCTGAGTTGGCTATGGGCAGGTGCAAGGAGGCTGGGGGACCTGTTTATAGACGGGGTTTGTGAGCCTGGGTGAGCTGGAAGGGAAGTTCAGGCTCCCCCCAGGGAACACCTTTAGGTATATGCAAGTGCGTTTGTCAGGTGGCGGGGTTCCCCCTGCTGCCGCCGCGTGGGGTTCAGGACAGGGTGCTCTCGGGGGTATGGGTTGGAGAGGGGAGGATCTCGGAAGTGTACCAGATGATGCAGGAGGTAGGTGAGGCCTCGGTGGAGGAGCTGAAAGATAAATGGGAGGAGGAGCTTGGTGAGGGGATTGAGGAGGGGACGTGGGCGGATGCCCTAGAAAGGGTGAACT
Source organism: Scyliorhinus canicula (assembly GCF_902713615.1). Classification (NCBI taxonomy): domain Eukaryota; kingdom Metazoa; phylum Chordata; class Chondrichthyes; order Carcharhiniformes; family Scyliorhinidae; genus Scyliorhinus; species Scyliorhinus canicula. Next base: position 115,494,525 of record NC_052162.1, read on the forward strand.
CCTCCTCGTTGTGTGCGAGGCTTAGCCTCATACAGTTTACGGTACTGCATAGGGCTCACATGACCGGGACAAGGGTGATCCGGTTTTTTGGGACCGAGGACAGGTGTATTAGGTGCTCAGCGAGCCCAGCAAACCATGTCCACGTGTTCTGGGCATGCCCAGCGCTGGGGGAATTTTGGAAGGGTGTAGCAAGGACAGTATCGAGGGTGGTAGGATCCAGGGTCAATCCAGGCTGGGGACTCGCAATATTTGGGGTTGCAGTGGAACCGGGAGTGCAGGAGGCGAAAGAGGCCGGTGTTTTGGCCTTTACGTCCCTGGTAGCCCGGCGGAGGATTCTTCTTCAGTGGAAGGATGAGGGGCCCCCAAGCGTGGAGGCCTGGGTCAACAACATGGCGGGGTTTATTAAATTGGTGAGGATTAAATTTGCCCTAAGGGGGTCAGTGCAGGGGTTTTTCAGGAGATGGCAACCATTCCTAGATCTCCTGGCAGAACGGTAAAAACAAAAGGTCAGCAGCAGCAGCAACCCGGGGGGAGGGCGGGGTTGTCTCTTTGTTTTTGTTTTGGGTTGAATATCTGTCTTTGGCCAATGACGGGCGTTAATTTATTGTTTCTCTTTTGTATTTACGGTGGGGGGGGGGGGGGGGATTCTGTTTTTTTTTTGTTCTTTGAATTTTCTGTTATTGTTTTCTTTTTTGTGAAAATGTTAAAATTTGAATTAAAAATATTTTTTTAAAAAGAAAATATTTGATTTTTGTTATTTTTCTGCTTGAAGTCATTCACTTTGGGGAAAGTGGGTGAAAGAGGTTCACAGGCTCTTTAAGCAAAGGTGAGTCTCTCTTAAGCTAATTGGTAAAGGAGCCAGAGGGGGAGAGGAGATTTTAGTTTTCTTTTGGCACAATGTTTGAAAATCGGGATTGACTAATTTATTGAATCTTTTTCAGGAAGTAACAAGGGATGTAAATAAAGGGGAACCTGTAGATGTGGTTTATCTAGGTTTCCAGAAGGTATTCCCCAGGATGCCACATCAAAGGTTATTACACATAGTAAGAGCTCATGGTGGTGGGATGGGGGGTGGAGTGGGGGGGGGGAGCAGCAACATTTCAGCATGGATAGAGGGTTGGTTAGCTAACAGGAAGCAGAGAGGGGGCATAATTGGGTTATGTTTGGGTTGGTAAGATGTGACAAGTGGAATATCACAAGGATCAGTGCTGGGCCCTCAACTATTTACAATCTATATTAAGGAGTTGGATGATGGGATTGAATGTATGGCAGTTACATTTTCTGATGACACAAAGATAGTTCAGAAAGTAATTTGTGAAGGGACTTAAGGAGTCTGCAAAGGACAACAAACAGATTGAGTGAGTGGGAACACATTGACAGACAGAGCATAACGTGGGAAAATATGGATGTGCCCACTTTAGCAAAAAGGATTAAATAAAACAGAACATTATTTAATTGGAGAGAGATTGCAGAACTCTGAGGTGCAGAGGGATCTGGATATCCTGATACAGGAACCACAATAAGTTAGTTTGCAGGTACAGCAAGTGATTAGGAAGGATAATGGAATATTGTCATTTGTTGCAAAGGGGCTGGAATATAAAAGTCGGGATGTTTTGCTGCAGTTGTACAGGGCCTTGGTGAGACCATATTTAGAGCACTGTATACAGATTGGGTCTTCTGATTTCAGAAATGATATAGTTGCATTAGAAGCAGTTCAGAGGAGGTTGACTCTCTGGATTCCTGGAATGAGGGGGGTTATCCTCTGAGGAAAGGTTTGACAGGTTGGGACTGAATCCATTGCAGTTTAGAAGAATGAGAGATGATCTTATTGAAATACATGAAATCCTGAGTGGAACTGACAGAGAGAATGCGGAGAGAATGTTTCCCCTTGTGGCAGAGACTAGAACTACATTTAAAAGGGGTTTCCCATTGAAGACACAGATGAGGATATTTCTTTCCCCTGAGGTCTATGGGTCTGTGAATCTCTCTTCCCCAGGGAGTGGTGGAGTCAGGGTCACTGATGAACCACCAGACGGACAACCAGCCTCACTGAAGTTCTCAACATGAGAGTTTTAAATGGATTTTCAATGGCCCCTCTCTTTATCCGGAACCCCCAGGAGGAGTCCAACAGATGAGAGAAAACTCAGAGCTCTGGCCCCTCAGTTGCATAATCAGAACAGAGATGACAACTTGCCAACAGCTCCCAGGTGTGCAGAAAGAGGAAGGTATTTGGTCACAAGCCCTCAGCTGAGAGAGAATCTGCTTTAGCTTCCAGTGGAACTTTCACAGGCTGGCTGGAAGCATTTTAAATCACCAGGCAGAGAGATAATAGAGAGAGTCCAGACTTGCTGTGTGCTGCCTTCTAGGTCTAAGTAGAAGTGAATTAAAATAGAAATTGCTTCTTCTCCTAGCCTTCCCTTCAGAAGTTTCTGAACGGTTCCACCAATCAGAATGAAGAATGGGGTAAATCTCAGAATTTTAGAAGAGCTGATTGACTGCTAGCCAAGTCCATCAAAGTTAGATCACGGGACCCTACCACACAGCACAGAGGGGAATCCCTTTGGCCAGTTCAACTAACAGTTTGCAGCCGGGGGGGTTGCCAAAGTCTGTTGTTCAAACCCAGAATCTGCAATGGTGCAGCAGCCAGCAAGACAGTAATAAAAAGGGACACATGGATCAGACAAGGATTTAAAAAAGATTCTTGGCACATGAACGAATTACAAAGCCTGTCATTGAACCATCTGTACCCACCCAAGCCACGTCAAACTCTCAAACAATTGTCTTCCCCACGCTCCGTCCCCAGCACAGGGAGTCAGCATTCCCATGCCAAGCAGTGAAAACATGGTGGCCTTGACACCCAGGTGTTGTCTAGGATTCCAGGCACTCTGTTTTCTCTGTCCTCTGGGAGCTGTTTATCTCCCTGTTCCCACACAGCAAGTCATCTGTTCTCAGCTCTGCTCGATTTCTGCTGGAGTTTGGTCCCATTTACACCTTTCGGATCAATAAAACATTTGGTCAGTGAAGACCCAAACCACAATTTCCCATCCAGTCACCTGTCAACCTTCCTTACCCAGAGCGTAATCACAACAGGAATAAAAACAGGAGAAGTGTAACAATCGAATTCAAAATAAATCCACAGCCAGTCATAGAATTTAATTTAATGTTCACTCATTAGCAAGAAAACCTGAAGTAGGGAGTCCCCCAGAATTCTTACAGTCCATTATCACTTTAATTTCACTCCCACTTTGCCCATGTCCAGTGTGTTTAATTCTATCCGGATTGTTTTAAAGTCAGTTTCTCTCTGGAGTGTGTGTCAATGTCTTGATGATGTCACAATGGTGTCTCAATAGCCTGGCCACATTAACCATTTCATCTCCTGCTGTGTCTCCAGTAGCTGTGTGTGTTTGGGACCCGGTCTTCAGTCCATTTCACCATGAATTTAAGCTTGTTATTTTTCACATGTAACAGATCACAACTGCACACCCACACCGGGATCCCAAAATCATGTCACATATACTTAACTCTCAGATGCTCTGATGAAAATATCAAAGTGAGTGTCTGTCTTTCTGATCTGCCCTGTTTTGGTGCTGATATTTCATGTCGTGGCCGGGCTTTCAAATGTGGGTTTTTAAAAACAAAGTTCATTGGCCAGGGTGTAAATATATCTGGGTGGCACAGTGGTTAGCACTGCTACCTCATGGTGCCGAGGATCCGGGTTCGATCCCGGCCCCAGGTCACTGTCTGTGAGGAATTTGCACATTCCCCCGTGTCTGCATGGGTCTGACCTCCACAACCCAAAGATGTGCAGGATAGGTAGATTGCCCATGCTAAATTGCCCCTTTATTGGAATAAAATAATTGGATCCTCTAAATTTTTTTTAAAAGCATGGAAATATTTCCAAGAGATAGTGATCAACTTATTCATCCCAACTACACATTCCAGACTTTCACTAGAACGTAGGTGGATACCAGATTGATATATTCCATTCAATCACACCCAAGGTAAATATTCCAATCATTTATTGTCCAGGACAATATTCCCAGTATCATTCAAACAGAAATTAAACATTCCCGTCCGATCCCAGGTATTAACATATTCTGTTTGTTTGTTCAGGTCAGGCTGGGATTGTTCACCTTGGAGCAAAGGAGATCGAAGGGAGATTTGAGAGAGGTGGACAAGATTATGACAAGTTTGTTTGATTTATTATTGTCACATAGAACATAGAGAAATACAGCACAGAACAGGCCCTTCGGTCCACGATGTTGTGCCAAACTTTTGTCCTAGGTTAATCATAGATCACAGACTTTTGGACACTAAGGGCAATTTATCATGGCCAATCCACCCAACCTGCACATCTTTGGACTGTGGAAGGAAACTGGAGCACCCAGAGGAAACCCACGCACACTCAGGGAGGATGTGCAGACTCCACACAGACAGTGACCCAAGCTGGAATCGAACCTGGGACCCTGGAGCTGTAAAGCAATGGTGCTATCCACAATGCTACTGTGCTGCCCTTAAGAACAAATTAATCTACACTCCATTATTCTACCATAATCCATGTACCTATCAAATAGCCGCTTGAAGGTCCCTAACGTTTCCGACTCAACTACTTCCACAGGCAGTGCATTCTATGTCCCCACTACTCTCTGGGTAAAGAACCTACCTCTGACATCCCCCTATATCTTCCACCATTTACCTTAAATTTATGTCCCCTTGTAATGGTTTGTTCCACCCGGGGGAAAAGTCTCTGACTGTCTGCTCTATCTATTCCCCTGATCATCTTATCACCCTCTATCAGGTCACCCCTCATCCTTCTCCGTTCTAATGAGAAAAGGCCTAGCACCCTCAACATTTCCTCGTAAGACCTACTCTCCATTCCAGGCAACATCCTGGTAAATCTCCTTTGCACCCTTTCCAAAGCTTCCACATCCTTCCTAAAATGAGGCAACCAGAACTGCACACAGTACTCCAAATGTGGCCTTACCAAGGTTTTGTACAGCTGCATCATCACCTCACGGCTCTAAAATTCAATCACTCTGCTAATGAACCCGAGCACACCATAGGCCTTCTTCACAGCTCTATCCACTTGAGTGGCAACTTTCAAAGATCTATGAACATAGACCCCAAGATCTCTCTGCTCCTCTACATTGCCAAGAACCCTACCGTTAACCCTGTATTCCGCATTCATATTTGTCCTTTCAAAATGGACAACCTCACACTTGTCAGGGTTAAATTCCATCTGCCACTTCGCAGCCCAGCTCTGCATCCTATCTATGTCTCTTTGCAGCCGACAACAGCCCTCCTCGCTATCCACAACTCCACCAATTTTCGTATCATCTGAAAATTTACTGACCCGCCCTTCAACTTCCTCATCCAAGTCGTTAATGAAAATCCACAAACAGCAGAGGACCCAGAACTGATCCCTGCGGTACGCCACTGGTAACTGGGCTCCAGGCTGAATATTTGCCATCCACCACCACTCTCTGACTTCTATCGGTTAGCCAGTTCGTTATCCAACTGGCCAAATTTCCCACTATCCCATGCCTTCTTACTTTCTGCATAAGCCTACCATGGGGAACCTTATCAAATGCCTTACTAAAATCCATGTACACTACATCCACTGCTTTACCTTCATCCACATGCTTTGTCACCTCCTCAAAGAAGTCAATAAGACTTGTAAGGCAAGACCTACCCCTCACAAATCCGTGCTGACTATCCCTAATCAGGCAGTGTCTTTCCAGATGAGGAGAAATCCTATCCCTCAGTACCCTTTCCATTACTTTGCCTACCACCGAAGTAAGACTAACTGGCCTGTAATTCCCAGGGTTATCCCTATTCCCTTTTTTGAACAGGGACATGACATTCGCCACTCTCCAATCCCCTGGTACCACCCCTGTTGATAGTGAGGACGAAAATATCATTGCCAACGGCTCTACAATTTAATCTCTTGCTTCCCATAAGTATACAGTGAAAAGTATTGTTTCTTGCATGCTATACAGACAACGCATACCGTACATAGGGAAGGAAGGAGAGACTGCAGAATATAATGTTACAGTTATAGCTAGGGTGTAGAGAAAAGATCAATTTAATACGAGGTAGGTCCAAAGTCTGATGGCAATAGGGAAGAAGCTATTCTTGAGTCGGTTGGTACGTGAACTCAAACTTTTGTATCTTTTTCCTGACGGAAGAAGGTGGAAGAGAGTATGTCCGGGGTGCGTGGAGTCCTTAATTATACTGGCTGCCTTTCCGAGAGAAAGGAATTCTAGGCAGAGTCAATGGATGAGAGGCTGGTTTGCGTGATGGATTGGGCTACATTCACGACCTTTTGTAATTTCTTGCGGTCTTGGGCCGAGCAGGATCCATACCAGCCACGATGAACAAGGCCTCCGGGTATTCTGCTTCATTGTTAGGTGTGACGTTGCTCGTGTTTGATCAGGTTGGATGAGGTTCTAAAGCTCGTTGCGCAGTGAGAGCAGCTGAACGGTCTCTCCTCAGAGTGAATACGCTGGTGGGACATCAGTAACTGTGAACTTTTGAAACCCTTCCTGCAGTCAGAGCATTTAAAGGGCCTGCTCTTGGTGTGAGTGACATTGTGGTTCAGCAGGCTGGATAAATGAACAAATCCCTTATCACACATAGAGCAGATGAATGGCCTCTCCCCGGTGTGAATGCTCTATCAGGGCTGGTTTAGCTCACTGGGCTAAATCGTTGGCTTTTAAAGCAGACCAAGCAGGCCAGCAGCACGGTTCGATTCCTGTACCAGCCTCCCCGGACAGGCACCGGAATGTGGCAACTAGGGGCTTTTCACAGTAACTTCATTGAAGCCTACTCGTGACAATAAAGCGATTTTCATTTTCATTTTTCTGGTGTTTCTTCAGCTGGGATAACCAAGTGAATCCCTTATCACACACGGAGCAGATGAATGGCCTCTCCCTGGTGTGAGTGGTCTGGTGGCTCTTCAGGTGGGATAACCGAGTGAATCCCTTATCACACACGGAGCAGATGAATGGCCTCTCCCTGGTGTGAGTGGTCTGGTGGCTCTTCAGGTGGGATAACTGAGTGAATCCTTTATCACACACGGAGCAGGTGAATGGCCTCGCCCCGGTGTGAACTCGCTGGTGTGTCTGCAGGTGGGATAACCGAGTGAATCCCTTATCACACACGGAGCAGATGAATGGCCTCTCCCCGGTGTGAACTCGCTGGTGGTTCTGCAGGTTGGATAACTGAGTGAATCCTTTATCACACACGGAGCAGATGAATGGCCTCTCCCCCTCCCCGGTGTGAACTCTCTGGTGTCTCTTCAGGGCGAATAACTGAGCAAATCCCTTATCACAGACGGAGCAGATGAACGGCCTCTCCCCGGTGTGAAGTCGCTGGTGTGTCTGCAGGCAGGGTAACTGAGTGAATCTCTTCCCACAGTCTGAGCAGGTGAATGGTCTCTCCCCAGTGTGAACTCGTTCATGTCTCCGCAGGTTGCTAATGATAGTGAATCCCTTTTCACACTGAGAGCAGGTGAAAGGCCTCTCTCCAGTGTGACTGCGTTGATGTATTTCCAGCAGGCATGGGGCTGTGAATCCCTTCCCACAATCCTCACATTTCCATGGTTTCTCCATGGTCAGGGTGATCTTGCGTCTCACCGCGTTGAACGATCAGTTGAAGCCTCGTCCACACACAGAACACCTATACAGTCTCTCCCTGCTGTGAATGGTGTAGTATTTTTTCAGACTGTGTAACTGGTTAAAGATCTTTCCACAGTCAGTGCTCTGTAACAGTCTCATGCGGGTTTGTGTGTCTCAGTGCTTTTCCAGACACACCGATGTTTAAAATCTCTTGAAGCAGACAGAATAGACAAACATCTCTCCTTCTAGATTCAAAGGCCGATGATATTCAGTTCCCAAGAATTGAGTGACTCAATCAGTTCTTGACGTGATATTTAGTTTGAGATATCCACCTCAAACCCCTCTTGTTCTAAATTCCTGCAAAAAGATTTTACAAAAATCATCACGGTCAGTACAGGATAGAAATTCAGAACCGACAATTCTACTTTCTATCGAACATTGTTAGCTCTCTCGCTTTCCCTCAAATGCTTAAAATCTCCATCCCACACACTCTCCCTCCATTCTCACTCTGCTGTATCTAATATTCACCCTCCCAATTCTCCTGAAGGCACTGAATCAGGCTGATTGACAGATCCATGCTCACTGCTTCTTGTCCTGGACACAGAGACTGCCAGACAGATATATGTCTATGTTATTGGTCAGAAAATGTGTGTAATATACAGAATGGATTCACTTCCTCCCCTCCCAATTCTTATGAAGGTGCTGATTGATGCTGATCAACAAATCTAAACTCATTACAACCTGTACAAGAGCAGAGACTCTCCATCTAAGTATATTCCCTGATTAGAGATGGGGTGATTCTATATACTGTAGGTACAGTACTATATTACAAAACTAGAAATAATAATGAATGTATTTTATTACAGAACCATCAATAATATATATAAAGCATTCCATATATCTCTGTCCAATGTAACATTTTTAAAAATTCATTTCCAGGATGAGAGTCGCTGGTTCAGCCAGCATTTATTGCCCATCCCTAGTTGTCCTTCAGAAGGTGGTGATGAGTTGCCTTCTTGAACCTCTGCTGTCCTTAAGGTGTAGGTACATCCCCTGTGCTGTCAGGGAAGGAGATCCAGGATGTCGCCCCAGCAACAATGAAGGAAGGGCGATATATTTCCGAGTCCGTCTGGTGAGTGACTTGGAGGTGAACCTCCAGGTAGTGGGATTCCCAGGTATCTGCTGCTCCTGTCCTTCTAGATAGTAGTGGTTGTGGGTTTGGAAGGTGCTGTCGGAGGAGCCTTGGTGAGTTACTGCAGTGCACATTGTATACACGGCTGCCATAGTTCGCCATTGGCGGAGGGTATGAATATTTGTGGAATGGGGACCAGTCAAGCAGGCTGCTTTGTTCTGGATGGTGTAGGACAGCATCTTGAGTGTTGTTGGAGCTGCACTCAATCATGCAAGCAGTGATTACTCTATTACACGCCTGACTTGTGCCTTGTATATGGTGGACCGGTTTGGGGGGTCAGGAGGTCCGTTACTCGCTGTAGTCTTTGACCTGCCCTGGTGGCCACTGTATTAATATGGCTAGTCCAGTTCAGTTTCTGATCAATGGTAACCCTCAGGATGTTGGTTGTGGAGGATTCAGCGATGCTAATGCCACTGAATGTCAAGGGGCGGTGGTTAGATCCTCCTTTGTAGGAGATGGTCATTGCCTGGCACTTGTGTAGCACAAATATAACTTGCCAATTATTAGCCCACATCTGGATACTGTGCAGGACATGCTGCATTTGGACATGGACGACTTCATTATCTGAGGAGTCATGAATGGTGCTGAACATTGTGCAGTCATTCGCAAACATCCCCACTTCTCACCTTATGATGAAAGGGAGGTCATTGATGAAACAGCTGAAGATGGTTGGGTATAGGAATGTGCCCTGAGGAACTCCTGGAGCTGAGATGATTGACCTCCAACCACCACAACTCTCTTCCTTTGTGCCAGGTGTGACTCCAACCAGCGGAGAGTTTTCCCCGATTCCGATTGACTCCAGTTTAGCTGGGGCTCCTTGATGCTATACTCGGTCAAATGCTGCCTTGATGCCAAGGGCAGTCACTCTCACCTCACTTCTGGCATTCAGCTCTTTTGTCCATGTTTGAACCAAGGCTGTAATGAGGTCAGGAGCTGAGTGGCCCTGGTGGGATCCAAACTGAGCGTCCATGAGCAGGTTTTGCTAAGTAAGTACCACTTGATAGCGCTGTTAATGACTTCTTCCATCACTTTGCTGATGGTGGAGAGTATTCCGACAAGGAAGTAATTGGTTGGGTTTGATTTGTCCTGTTTACTGTTCCCTTTAATATCAGCCATCTCCTGGGGAAACCAGCCCTTTAATTGTGAACATTTGGAAAGAGACCATCATCTTAGCCAGACAAATAAATGAGTCAAGCTGAGGGAGCAAAGGCTTTCAATGTCTTTAAGAGAGAGAGAGAGACCTGGGCTAAGCTTTCCAGAATCTGCACCCTCCCTGGATTCACTTCCTTTCCCTTCAGTTGTTGCAAGTGACGAATTGAAGGTGAGAATGAGAAAATAAATGGAAAGGGGGAGAAAAGAAAGTGTTTTACTCACAGATGTTGGAGACAGGAGGAAGTTTCAGTCTGTGTGCAGCTCAAGCTCATTCAGGGTTTGGGAACAACAGCTTTGCTCGGCACAAACCTCCATGTCCAGCTTCCGCATTGAGACAATGGGGGAGTTCTGATTGGCGGAGGAGCGGAGTCCTTCCGGTCCTCCAATCTTTCCATTGGGCACAAGTCAACGGTAAGGTCAGCGGAAGTGAGCTTCCCTGTACATGCGCAGCGGGGGGCATCGCCGGGGGGCCAGCAGAAGTCACCATTATTCTTACCTGTTCGGGTCGTGGACGGGGGAGGACGGGGGAGGCACCCCGCTCGCTACACCCCGCTCGCTACACCCCGCTCGCTACACCCCGCTCGCTACACCCCGCTCGCTACACCCCGCTCGCTACACCCCGCTCGCTACACCCCGCTCGCTACACCCCGCTCGCTACACCCCGCTCGCTACACCCCGCTCGCTACACCCCGCTCGCTACACCCCGCTCGCTACACCCCGCTCGCTACACCCCGCTCGCTACACCCCGCTCGCTACACCCCGCTCTCTACACCCCGCTCTCTACACCCCGCTCTCTACACCCCGCTCTCTACACCCCGCTCTCTACACCCCGCTCTCTACACCCCGCTCTCTACACCCCGCTCTCTACACCCCGCTCTCTACACCCCGCTCTCTACACCCCGCTCTCTACACCCCGCTCTCTACACCCCGCTCTCTACACCCCGCTCTCTACACCCCGGTCGACGTCGCTGGGGAGCCCGGTTTTCATCCCGGAGACGTCTCCGGGGGGCTCCTCGGACCACTCCGGGGCCCCGGAGACGGGGAACAGACAGGAGGTTCTGTGGGAACGAAAGAGACTCACGGTTGGTGTGTTGCCTCCCAGGTACCAGGGTTCGTGATGTCTCTGATCGTGTTTTTTGGATCCTTAAGGGGGAGGGGGAGTAGCCCCAAGTTGTGGTCCACATAGGTACCAACGACATAGGTAGGAAGAGAGATGGGTATTTGAGACAGAAATTCAGGGAGCTAGGGTGGAAGCTGAGAGCTAGAACAAACAGAGTTGTTATCTCAGGGTTGTTACCCATGCCACGTGCTAGCGAAGTGAGAAATAAGGAGAGAGAGGAGTTGAACACGTGGCTACAGGGATGGTGCAGGAGGGAGGGTTTTGGTTTCCTGGATAATTGGGGCTCATTCTGGGGTAGGTGGGACCTCTACAAACAGGATGGTCTTCACCTGAACCAGAGGGGTACCAATATCCTGGGGGGGAGATTTGCTAGTGCTCTTCGGGGGGGGTTTAAACTAATTCAGCAGGGGGATGGGAACCTAAATTGTAGTCCCAGTGTACAGGATGTTGAGAGTAGTGAGGTCAGGGATAGGGTTAAAAGTTCGAAAGAGGGCACCGGCAAGCAAGACGCTGGTTTGAAGTGTGTCTACTTCAACGCCAGGAGCATCCGGAATAAGGTGGGTGAGCTTGCAGCATGGGTTTGTACCTGGGATCTCGATGTTGTGGCGATTTAGGAGACATGGGTAGAGCAGGGACAGGAATTGTTGTTGCAGGTTCCAGGATTTAGATGTTTCTGTAAGAACAGAGAAGATGGTAAGAGAGGGGGGGGGGGTGGCACTGTTAATCAAGGAAAGTATTACGGCGGTAGAAAGGACGTTTGAGGACTCGTCTACTGAGGTAGTATGGGCCGAGGTTAGGAACAGGAGAGGAGAGGTCACCCTGTTGGGAGTTGTCTATAGACCTCCGAATAGTTCCAGAGATGTAGAGGAAAGGATTGCAAAGATGATTCTCGACAGGAGCGAGAGTAACAGGGTAGTTGTTATGGGAGACTTTAACTTTCCAAATATCGACTGGAAATACTATAGTTCGAGTACTATAGATGGGTCAGTTTTTGTACAGTGTGTGCAGGAGGGTGTTTTGACACAGTATGTAGACAGGCCAACAAGGGGCGAGGCCACATTGGATTTGGTACTGGGTGATGAACCCGGCCAGGTGTTAGATTTAGATGTAGGTGAGCACTTTGGTGATAGTGATCACAACTCGGTTATGTTTACTTTAGCAATGGGCAGGGATAGGTATATACCGCAAGGCAAGAATTACAGCTGGGGGAAAGGCAATTATGATGCTATTCGGCAAGATTTAGGATGTATAGGATGGGGAAGGAAACTGCAGGGGATGGGTACAATCGAAATGTGGAGCTTTCTCAAGGAACAGCTACTGCGTGTCCTTGATAAGTATGTACCTGTCAGGCAGGGAGGAAGTTGTCGAGCAAGGGAACCGTGGTTTACTAAGGAAGTTGAAGCACTTGTCAAGAGGAAGAAGGCGGCTTATGTTAGGATGAGACATGAAGGCTCAGTTAGGGCACTTGAGAGTTACAAGTTAGCCAGGAAGGACCTAAAGGGAGAGTTAAGAAGAGCGAGGAGAGGACACGAAAAGTCGTTGGCGGATAGGATCAAGGAAAACCCTAAGGCTTTCTATAGGTATATCAGGAACAAAAGAATGACTAGAGTAAGATTAGGGCCAATCAAGGATAGTAGTGGAAAGTTATGTGTGGAATCAGAGGAGATAGGGGAAGCATTAAATGGATATTTTTCGTCAGTGTTTACACTGGAGAAAGGCAATGTTGTCGAGGAGAACACTCGACCAGGCTAGATGGAATTGAGGTTCAAAAGGAGGAGGTGTTAGCAATTTTGGAAAATGTCAAAATAGATAAGTCCACTGGGCCAGATGGGATTTATCCTAGGATTCTCTGGGAAGCCAGGGAGGAGACTGCAGAGCCTTTGTCCTTGATCTTTCTGTCGTCTTTGTCGACAGGAATAGTGCCGGAAGACTGGAGGATAGCAAATGTTGTCCCCTTGTTCAAGAAGGGGAGTAGAGACAACCCTGGTAATTATAGACCTGTGAGCCTTACTTCGGTTGTGGGTAAAATGTTGGAAAAGGTTATAAGAGATAGGGTTTATAATCATCTTGAAAAGAACAAGTTGATTAGCGATAGTCAACACGGTTTTGTGAAGGGTAGGTCATGCCTCACAAACCTTATTGAGTTTTTTGAGACGGTGACCAAACAGGTGGATCAGGGTAAAGCGGTTGATGTGGTGTATATGGATTTCAGGAAGACATTTGATAAGGTTCCCTACGGTAGGCTATTGCAGAAAATAAGGAAGTATGGGATTGAAGGTGATTTAGCGGTTTGGATCAGTAATTGGCTAGCTGAAAGAAGACAGAGGGTGGTGGTTGATGGCAAATGTTCATCCTGGAGTTCAGTTACTAGTGGTGTACCGCAAGGATCTGTTTTGGGGCCACTGCTGTTTGTCATTTTTATAAATGACCTGGAAGAGGGTGTAGAAGGATGGGTTAGTAAATTTGCAGATGACACGAAGGTCGGTGGAGTTGTGGATAGTGCTGAAGGATGTTATAGGATACAGAGGGACATAGATAAGCTGCAGAGCTGGGCTGAGAGGTGGCAGATGGAGTTTAATGCGGAAAAGTGTGAGGTGGTTCACTTTGGAAGGAGTAACAGGAATGCAGAGTACTGGGCTAATGGCAAGATTCTTGGTAGTGTAGATGAACAGAGAGATCTCGGCATCCAGGTACATAAATCCCTGAAAGTTGCCACCCAGGTTAATAGGGCTGTTAAGAAGGCATATGGTGTGCTAGCCTTTATAAGCAGGGGGATTGAGTTTCGGAACCACAAGGTCATGCTGCAGCTGTACATAACTCTGGTGCGGCCACACCTGGAGTACTGCGTGCAGTTCTGGTCACCACATTATAGGAAGGATGTGGAAGCTTTTGGAAAGGGTTCAGAGGAGATTTACTAGGATGTTGCCTGGTATGGAGGGAAGGTCTTACGAGGAAAGGCTCAGGGAATTGAGGTTGTTTTCGTTAGAGAGGAGAAGGCTGAGAGGTGACTTAATAGAGACATATAAGATAGTCAGAGGGTTAGATAGGGTGGACAGTGAGAGTCTTTTTCCTCGGATGGTGATGACCAACACGAGGGGACATAGCTTTAAATTGAGGGGTGATAGATATAGGACAGATGTCAGAGGCAGTTTCTTTACTCAGAGAGTAATAGGGGTGTGGAACGCCCTGCCTGCAACAGTAGTAGACTCGCCAACTTTAAGGGTATTTAAGTGGTCACTGAATAGACATGGATGAAAATGGAATAGTGTAGGTCAGATAGGCTTCAGATGGTTTCACAGGTCGGCGCAACATCGAGGGCCGAAGGGCCCGTACTGCGCTGTAGTGTTCTATGTTCTATGTTCGATGTTCGATGGGGTCGCCACCGTCCACAGACCCAGAATCGTGGGAGGAGCCTGCGAGGGACCCGCCTGAGGACGACCCTGGGGGTGGGGTCGACTCGGGCCGAGGGTCAGCCGGTGGGCCCTTGCCACCCACCACACTCCACGTGGTGGGGAACTCGGGCTCGGTTGGTGACCGCTCGGAGGAGGAAGGCTGCTCGGTGGCGGGTGAGGAGGAGGATTTAGATGCTCTCTGCAGCGAGGCAGAGGGCGCCCTCACACCCGGCACCGAGTCTCCCCTCATCCCCGCTGGGGAACTCTGAGCATTTCTGGGTGAACACCATGGTCACCCGAACTGTGTGCGACTGGCCCTGGACAGCTGGGAAAATCTGGGGCTGCTCCTCGAGTCCACCCGCGCCTATACCAGAGAGGGGCTGGACTTTGATCAGGACCAGGAGGAGCAGCGCCAAGCTGTTCAGTTCCTCGTGGGACTCCTGAGGGAGTGGAGGGGGCATTAAACCCCCACTCCCTCTGAGCACTAAAAGGTGATGGTGACAGATAGACTATACTACTGACATGGAGGTAACCATAGCCAGCCTCAACATCAACGGCAGCAGGAACGCGCACTGCCGTTTCCAGTTCTTTTCTATCCTTCGGGACAGAAAGTACGGGGTGTGCTTCCTGCAGGAAACCCACCCCATTCCGGGTAACAAAGCTCAGTGGACCCTGGAGTGGCAAGGAGGAGTCTTCATGAGTCACCTGGCCCCACGTTCGGGCGGGGTGGCTATCTTGTTGGCTCCACATTTTCAGCCGGAGATCTTGGGGGTCAAAGAGCCAGTGCCAGGCGAGTAGGATGCTGGCTCATCAGCTGCGTAAGCGGGATGCGGCTAAGGAGATTGCTGGAGTGAGAGATAAGAGTGGGAATGTGGTGCGGAAGGGGGTAGAGGTGAATGAGGTCTTCAAGGATTTTTACGGGGAACTGTACCGGTCGGAGCCAACGGGGGAGAGGAGGGGAATGGAGAGGTTCCTGGACGGGCTTTCTTTCCCGAAGGTGCAGGAGGAGAAGGTGGAGGGGTTGGGTGCGCCGATTGAGCTGGAGGAGCTAGTTAAGGGGATCGGGCAGATGCAGTCAGGGAAGGCACCGGGGCCGGATGGGTTCCCGGTAGAATTTTATAAAAAGTTTGTGGATCTAGTGGGCCCCTTGCTGGTGCGAACACTCAATGAAGCGTGGGAGGGGGGACTTTGCCCCCGACGATGTCACGGGCGCTGATCTCGTTAATTTTAAAGAAGGACAAGGACCCCCAGCAGTGTGGTTCATACAGGCCCATATCTCTCCTCAACGTGGACGCTAAGGTGCTGGCAAAAATCCTGGCCACCAGGATAGAGGACTGTGTGCCAGGGGTTGTGCACGAGGACCAGACAGGTTTTGTGAAGGGAAGGCAGCTGAACACGAATGTGCGGAGATTGCTGAATGTCATTATGATGCCGGCGATTGAGGGGGAGGCAGAGATAGTGGTGGCACTGGATGCGGAGAAGGCCTTCGATAGAATGGAGTGGGGGTACCTATGGGAGGTATTGGGGAGGTTTGGATTTGGTGAAGGGTTTATTAGATGGGTGAGGCTGCTATATGAGGCCCCGATGGCGTGCGTGGCCACGAATAGGAGGAGGTCGGAGTACTTCCGGCTTTACCGAGGGACCAGGCAGGGTTGCCCCCTGTCCCCCTTGTTGTTTGCACTGGCAATCGAGCCGCTGGCGATGGCATTGAGAGATTCAGAGAGGTGGAGAGGCTTGGTGCGAGGTGGAGAGGAACATAGGGTGTCGTTGTATGCCGACGACCTGTTACTGTATGTGGCGGACCCGGTGGGAGGGATGCCGGGAGTGATGGAGTTACTAGCCGAGTTTGGGACCTTCTCAGGTTATAAATTAAACTTAGGCAAGAGCGAGGTGTTTGTGGTGCACCCTGGAGACCAGGAGGAAGGAATTGGTAGGCTCCCGCTTAGGCGGGCAGGGGAGAGCTTTAGGTACCTGGGGGTGCAAGTGGCCAGGGACTGGGGGACTCTCCACAAGCATAACTTTACCAGGCTGGTAGATCAGATGGAGGAGGAGTTCAGGAGGTGGGACATGCTGCCATTGTCGTTGGCGGGGAGGGTGCAGTCCGTCAAAATGACAGTGCTTCCGAGGTTCTTGTTCCTTTTTCAGTGCCTGCCCATATTTATCCCCAGGGCCTTCTTTAGGAGAGTGACTAGCAGTATTCTGAGTTTTGTGTGGGGAGGGTGTTCCTGGAGCGAGGAAGGGATGGAGGTGGGCTGGCACTGCCCAACCTTCTGGGGTACTATTGGGCAGCCAATGTGTCAATGGTGCGTAAATGGGTGATGGAGGGGGGAGGGGCGGCGTGGAAAAGAATGGAGATGGCGTCATGTAGAGGTACGAGCCTGGGTGCCATGGTAACGGCACCGTTGCCGCTCTCCCCTAAGAGGTTTACCACGAGCCCGGTGGTGGCAGCGACCCCAAGAATCTGGGAACAATGGAGACGGCATCGGGGGGAAACAGGGGGCTCGATGGAGGCTCCACTGGGTGGCAACCATCGGTTCATCCCGGGGAACACGGATGGGGGATTCAGGGGGTGGCAAAGGGCGGGCATCAGCAAATTGAGGGACCTGTTTATTGGCGGGAGGTTTGCGGGCCTGGGGGAACTGGAAGATAAATTTGGCCTTCCCCAGGGGAACATGTTCAGATACCTGCAGGTAAAGGCGTTTGCTAGGCGACAGGTAGAGGGATTCCCTTTGCTGCCCTCGCAGGGGACGATGGACAGAGTGCTTTCGGGGGTGTGGGTAGGAGAGGGGAAGGTGTCTGACATCTATAAGGTAATGCAGGAGGTGGAGGAGTCATCAGTGGAGGAGCTGAAGGCTAAATGGGAGGAGGAACTCGGGGAGCAGATAGAGGACGGGACTTGGGCGGAGGCCTTGGAGAGAGTCAACTGTTCCTCCTCATGTGCGAGGCTTAGTCTCATCCAATTTAAGGTGCTGCACCGGGCCCACATGTCCGGGACTAGGATGAGTAGGTTCTTCGGGGGTGCGGACAGGTGCACCAGATGTTCGGGGAGTCCTGCGAACCACGCCCATATGTTCTGGGCATGCCCAGCACTGGAAGAATTCTGGAAGGGGGTGGCGGGGACGGTGTCGAGGGTGGTTGGATCCAGGGTCAAACCAGGGTGGGGACTCGCGATTTTTGGAGTTGCGGTAGAGCCGGGAGTGCAGGAGGCGAAAGAGGCCGGAGTCCTGGCCTTTGCGTCCCTAGTAGCCCGTCGAAGGATTCTGTTACAATGGAAGGATGCAAGGCCCCCAAGTGTGGAGACCTGGATCAGTGACATGGCGGGATTTATAAAATTGGAAAAGGTCAAATTTGCCCTGAGAGGATCAATACAAGGGTTCTATAAACGATGGCAGCCTTTTCTGGACTTCCTGGCTCAGAGATAGGTAACTGGGTCAATAGCAGCAGCAACCCGGGGGGGGGGGGGGGGGTGCATTATTGTAGTGTTTATTCTGTAACTTTATAGTGTGTTAATTTGCGTTGTTAAAATGCTGGGTTGTTCATGGGGATGGGGCGAATGTATATGATTGTTAATATTATTGTTATTTTCGGTATTTTACTAAGGTGCGTCAATGTTGTATAAAATCAAAATTTCTCAATAAAAATTATTTAAAAAAAAAAAAGAGCCAGTGCCAGGCCGTCTGCTGCACCTGAAGGTCCGTGACGGGGCAGCGGTGATCCACTTTATAAACCTATACGCTCCGGTAGAAGGACCGCAGCAAACAACTTTCTTTGAAAAAGTGTCCACTCTTCTAGACACCATCCCGGTGGGCGAGTGCATCGTCCTCGGAGGAGATTTTAATTGCACCCTCCAGGACAAGGACCGTCATGGAGTCCTGCGCAAGCTGCAGGCGGTGGTAATGTTGAGGGACCTGGTTCGGTCGTTTGACTTGGTGGACGTCTGGCGGACTCTCCATCCTGAATTGCGGGTGTATACCTATGTGCATCCTCCGTTCAGAGCGTCCAGAATCGACCGTCTTTACATTTCCAAGACGTACTTGCCCAGCGTTCCGACGGCTTCCATGGAGCAGGTGCCGTGCTCGGACCACAACCTAGTGTGGGCGAGGTTTGCCCCATCCCGCGCTCAGACACGGTCCGCACACTGGCACTTTAACTACCTGCTGCTGGAGGACAAGCGGTTCCTGGACTCGTTCCGCCGTTTCTGGGCCGGCTGGAGAAGGAAGCGGGGTGGCTTCCCCTCCTTGAGACTATGGTGGTTCGTGGGCAAGACTCACGTCCGCGCCTTCTGTCAGGGGTACACGAAGGGGTCTACGGCGAGGCGGAACTCCACAGTCGCCAAATTGGCTGAGGAACTCCTCGATCTGGAGTCACGTCTTGCTCAGCCCGATGAGGACCCGGCCCTGGGGCTGGTGTACAGAGAGAAGAGGGACGCGCTGTGGGGCCTGCAACTTGCCGGGTCCCGCGACGCATACGTGAGGTCGCGGATCCGTCTCCTGAGGGACATGGACCGCGGCTCCCCCCTCTACTCGCTGGAAAGGGGACCCGTCGGCAGATTTCTACGCTGCTGGCCGACGACGGGTCCCTCGTCTCGGGTCGGGAGGGGGTCAGGACCCTGATTAGGGATTGTTATTCCGACCTCTTCTCTCCGGATCCTTCCAGCGAGGACGCTTGCAGAGTTCTGTGGGAGGACCTGCTACAGGTCGGCCCGGAGGGCGCCAGGAAGCTCGAACAAACCATCAACCTCCAGGAGCTGACCGGCGCACTCGACAGCCTGTCACGGGGGGAAACCCCAGGGCTGGATGGGCTGACCGTGGAGTTCTTCAGGGCGTTCTGGGGATGTCCTGGGGAGCGACTACGTGGGGGTCCTGGGGAAATGTATCGCGACCGGGGAGATGCCCCTTTCATGGCGCAGGGCCGTCATTGCCCTGCTGCCCAAGAAGGGGGATCTCCGCCAACTTAAGAACTGGCGACCGGTCTCCCTACTCAGCACGGATTAAAAACTCTTCGCCAAGGTACTCTCTTTACGCTTTGGCCCCGTGTTGGACCACATGATCCACCCTGACCAGTCCTACACAGTCCCGGACCGCACAATATTTGATAACATCCACCTGGTCCGGGACATTATTCATTTCTCCCAGAGGATTGGTATGTCGAGCGCCTTCTTGTCTCTTGACCAGGAGAAAGCGTTCAACAGGGTGGGGCACGAGTATTTGCTCGGGACTCTGTGAGCTTTCGGGTTCGGGTGCATTTTGTCGCCCGGATCCGATTACTGTCCGCCGCCTCGCAGTGTCTGATTAAGGTTAACGGGTCCCTGACGGCGCCCCTTCGCTTTGGGAGAGGAGTGCGTCAGGGCTGCCCCCTGTCCGGCCAACTTTATTCCCTGTGCGTGGAGCCTTTCCTGTGCCTCCTACGGAGGAGGTTAACGGGGCTGGTTCTGCGCGAGCCGGACGTGGAGGTGCTCCTCATGTTCATTGACCCCGGTGACCTGCGGAGGATGCGAGACTGCCAAGCTGTCTACTCCACCGCGTCTTCCGCACGGATCAACTGGGCTAAATGTTCCGGACTCCTGGTCGGTCCGTGGCAGATGGACCACCTCCCGGAGGAGCTCAGGCCCTTCAGCTGGAGTCAGACCAACATCCTCTACCTGGGAGTCCATCTGCGGGGGTGGGGATCTTCTGAGTCTCCCGATTGCGGCTTTCCGCCTTCAGACTCTGCAGCGATACGTGTACGTTGAGCCTCCTGCACGATGGTGTACCCTGGCGACGTATTTCTTCTGCCAGGTGCATGGCCTGAACTACGACGTGCAGCTCCTGTTCGTTGACCAGCAGGGTCTTCGGAACTCTTTGTTGGCGCTGCCCGTCTTGTACCAGGACCTCCTCAAAATCTGGAACATGGTCGCCACGCGCCGCAGCTCTCCCCCGTCAGGAATACTGGCCCTCGCGAGGGAGCTGCTGCTCAGGAATCCGCACCGCCGCCAATTTCCATTCCGGTGGCTGGCGGAGCGGAGGGCTGTGGATGCCGGGGTGACCAGGATCGGGACGTGCTGGGTGGCGGAGGGGCGGGCTGGCTGACACCCCACGATCTCGTTGAGCGCGGGGCGGGGTCAACGTCAAAGCCATCCAAGGCCTCAAAACGGCTGTGCTCGGCCCCGCGGGCACACTGGAGCTAGAGACGGCGTGGTTGTGCGGTGGCATCCCATCTGAGCGGACCCATCCTCGGACGGAATTTCACATTGCTCCCAAGCCCCGGCCCCCCCAGCCGGGTGCCGGCACCCCACAGCCCCAGCCGCCTCGCGGAAATACCCTCCGTGCCATTTCGCACTGCGCGGAGGGGTGTCCTGTACGGCCTGCTATTACACACCTTCCACTTCCTTTGCCTCGCCCGCCGTCCGGACACGCCTTGGCGTGCCTCGTTGCCGTCCGGTGGCGGAGGTTCCCGCTGGGGGTCCGTCTACAGAGGCGTCCTCCCCATAAAACCCGGGGACCTGGGGTGGAGGGTGCTGCACATGGCTGTGCCGTGCAACCGTCAAATTCAAACATTCTCTCTGCCAGAGACCTGCTCCTTTTGCGGCCTGGTGGAGACCGTGGAGCAGGTTTATGTTGTCTGTCCCAGGCTGCACTCCCTCTTTGATTTCTTGACAACGTTGTTGTTGAGGTTTTGTTTGCACTTCAGCCTCACGCTCCTGATCTACGGACATCCGGTGTGG
Organism: Scyliorhinus canicula; assembly: GCF_902713615.1. NCBI lineage: Eukaryota > Metazoa > Chordata > Chondrichthyes > Carcharhiniformes > Scyliorhinidae > Scyliorhinus > Scyliorhinus canicula. The sequence goes on from NC_052162.1 coordinate 115,515,703, forward strand.
AGGGGGGCAGGGAAGGCGGAGGATGTCCTTGTGAACCTGCTCCTGGGCCTGGCCAAACTAGCCATTTATTGGTCCAGGCAGCGGGCGAGCGAGGGGGTCGTCCGGCCTGATTGTCTGCCCCTCTTCCGCGGCCTCGTTCACGGCTGGGTGTCCCTGGAGAGGGAGCATGCGGTGTCCACGGGCACACTCGAGGCTTTCCGTGCTCGGTGGGCACCGCAGGGGTTGGATTGCCTCACTGACCCCGATTTTCACACTTTAATCTGACGAGTTTTAGCTAAGTTTCTGTTCCTTTTTTGCTTCTTTTTGGGTTGTGCTCCACTCGTGGTTTATGGGGCACTCCCCTCCTTTGCTTTATCCTTCATTTAATTTATGTTCTTATACTTGGTTTCTTCACACCCAGCACCGTGCTAAGGCAGGTGCTGGCCTAATCCTGTACATGTATATAAATGTGCAGGTCATATCCACAAAATAAAAGAAAATAAATTAAAAAATAAAAATAAAATAATAATAAACAAAAAAACCGAAACACATGAATTCTAAGTACTGCCGCCCCAAAATAAGCGGAACGGTCAGCCGGTTGTCTGGAAACCTTGTCTCGAGGATGTGTGGGGGAAGGGGAACAATGGGTGGGGGTGGGGCTCCCGTGTCTGCGCTGGTCAGTGACATCACCGCGGAGCGGACTTATTCCTATTGGCTGATTTAGAGGTCGAGCTGCTTTGTGATGTCAATGTGGAGGTTGGACAATGAGTTTCAGACTAACACTTCCTCCTCTGGGCAACATCTGGGAGCAAATCAATGTCTCTCCCTTTCAGAAGGTCATAAGATATAGTAGCAGAATTAGGCCATTTGGCCCATCGAGTATAACCATTCAACCCGATTAAAAATCTGTCTAACTCCTCCCTAAATTTACTCACTGTCCCAGCTCGCACTCTGGGGTAGTGAATTCCACAGATTCACAGTCCTTTGGAAGAAGCAGCTTATCCTCAACTCTTTAGAATTTGTTACCTCTTTTTTTAAAAAATAATCTTTATTGTCACAAGTAGGCTGACATTAACACTGCAATGAAGTTACTGTGAAAAGCCCCTACGCTCCACATTTTGGCGCCTGTTTGGGCACACAGAGGGAGAATTCAGAATGTCCAAATGATCTAACAGCACATGTTTCGCGGCTTAATTTACAGTGCAGAAGGAGGGCATTCAGCCCATCGAGTCTGCACCAGACCCTGGAAAAAGCACCCGACCCCAGCTCACGCCTCCACCCCATCCCATAATCCAGTAAACCCACCTAACCTTTTTTGACACAAAGGGCAATTGATCATGGCCAATCCACCTTTTATCATGGCCTAAGCCACCTAACCTGCACATATTTGGACTGTCAGAGGAAACCGGAGCACCAGTACAAAATCTACGAAGACACGGGCGGAACATGCAGACTCCACACAGCCAGTGACCCAAGCCGGAATCGAACCTGGAACCCTGGAGATGTGAAGCTACTGTGCTAAACACTGTGCTACCATGCTGCCCATCTTATCCTATGATGTGGAGATGCCGGCGTTGGGCTGGGGTGAGCACAGCAAGAAGTCTTACAACACCAGGTTAAGGTTCAACAGGTTTGTTTCAAACACGAGCTTTCGGAGCACTGCTCCTTCCTCAGACTATTACCTCTCGTTCTAGAATGCCTGAAAGATGTGCTGTTAGGTAAATTGAACATTCTGAATTCTCCTTCTGTGAACCTAACAGGCGCCGGAATGTGGCGACTGGGAGAGTTTCACAGTGACTTCATTGCCGTGTTTTAAAAAAAATTTAAAGTACCCAATTCATTTTTTCCAATTAAGGGGCTATTCAGCGTGGCCAATCCACCTAGGCTGCACATCTTTGGGTTGTGGGGGTGAAACCCACTCAAACACAGGGAAGAGGGAGTAGCCTTTCCAAGGCAGCCTTCAGGACAGACATCAACGCAGAATCGCTGAGCAGAAACTTATAGCCATGTTCATAGAATTTACAGTGCAGAAGGAGGCCATTCGGCCCATCGAGTCTGCACCGGCTCTTGGAAAGAGCACCCTACCCACGGTCAACACCTCCACCCTAGCAGAGGGCAGCTAGCAGAGCTACTGATCAGCTGTTCTGGGGAAATTTGTATACGTGCAGTGCGGTCAGCCTAATTTGAAGGTGTACCTGCGAAGGAGACCCGAGGAGTTTGAGTGAAGGCAAGCATCCAGCACAGCAGAGCTACTGATCAGCTGTTCTGGGGAAATTTGCATACGTGCAGTGCGGTCAGCCTAATTTGAAGGTGGTTTGTGGAGGGGCTGTTGTCAAGTGACAGTTAAACCCGAAACACTTCGTCAGTGTTTCCCACCCTACCTCCTCCTCTAACTAAAAAAAAAAGCACGGTCATTGGGAAGCGGGAGCAGTGGCCTGTCTTGAAGGTGAGTGAGTGCCTTTAAATTTGCTTACCTTTCAGCAGGAGCAGGGTTTGAGGGAATATCAGGTAAGCTCTTCCTTTCTTTTTCTTTTTCTTGTTTTTTTTAAATCTAGAGGTGATGTCAGGGAAGGCAGTACAATGCTCCTCCTGCAGAATGTTTGAGGTAAGGGACACCATCAGTGTCCCTGCTGATTTCATTTGTGGGAAGTGCACCCAACTCCAGCTCCTCAAAAACCGTGTTAGGGACCTGGAGCTTGAGCTGGATGAACTTCGGATCATTCGGGAGGCAGAGGGGGTCATAGATAGAAGCTTCAGGGAGGTAGTTACACCAAAGACTGGAGATAGATGGGTAACTGTAAGAGGGACTGGGAAGAAGCAGTCAGTGCAGGGACCCCCTGCGGTCGTTCCCCTGAGTAACAAGTATACCGTTTTGGATACTTGGGGGGGGACCTTACCAGGGGTAAGCCATGTGGTATGGGCCTCTGGCACGGAGTCTGTCCCTGTTGCTCAGAAGGGAAGGGGGGAAAGGAGTAGAACATTAGTAACTGGGGACTCAATAGTCAGGGGCACAGATAGGAGATTTTGTGGGAGCGAGAGAGACTCACGTTTGGTATGTTGCCTCCCAGGTGCAAGGGTACGTGATGTCTCGGATCGTGTTTTCCGGGTCCTTAAGGGGGAGGGGGAGCAGCCCCAAGTCGTAGTCCACATTGGCACTAACGACATAGGTAGGAAAGGGGACAAGGATGTCAGGCAGGCCTTTAGGGAGCTAGGATGGAAGCTCAGAGCGAGAACAAACAGAGTTGTTATCTCTGGGTTGTTGCCCGTGCCACGTGATAGTGAATCGAGGAATAGGGAGAGAGAGCAATTAAACACATGGCTACAGGGATGGTGCAGGCGGGAGGGATTCAGATTTCTGGATAACTGGGGCTCTTTCTGGGGAAGGTGGGACCTCTATAGACAGGATGGTCTACATCTGAACCTGAGGGGCACCAATATCCTGGGGGGGAGATTTGTTAGTGCTCTTTGGGTGGATTTAAACTAACTCAGCAGGGGCATGGGAACCTGGATTGTAGTTTTGGGGCACGGGAGATTGAGAATATAGAGGTCAGGAGCACAGATTTGACTTTGCAGGAGGGTGCCAGTGTTCAGGTAGGTGGTTTGAAGTATGTCTACTTCAATGCCAGGAGTATACGAAATAAGGTAGGGGAACTGGCAGCATGGGTTGGTACCTGGGACTTCGATGTTGTGGCCATTTCAGAGACATGGATAGAGCAGGGACAGGAATGGTTGTTGCAGGTTCCGGGGTTTCGGTGTTTCAGTATTTTAGTAAGCCCAGAGAAGGGGGCAAAAGAGGGGGAGGTGTGGCGCTGCTAGTCAAGGACAGTATTACGGTGGCGGAAAGGATGCTAGATGGGGACTCTTCTTCCGAGGTAGTATGGGCTGAGGTTAGAAACAGGAAAGGAGAGGTCACCATGTTGCGAGTTTTCTATAGGCCACCTAATAGTTCTAGGGATATAGAGGAAAGGATGGCGAAGATGATTCTGGAAAAGAGCGAAAGTAACAGGGTAGTTGTTATGGGAGACTTTAACTTTCCAAATATTGACTGGAAAAGATATAGTTCGAGTACATTAGATGGGTCGTTCTCTGTACAATGTGTGCAGGAGGGTTTCCTGACACAATATGTTGACAGGCCAACAAGAGGCGATGCCACATTGGATTTGGTTTTGGGTAATGAACCAGGCCAGGTGTTAGATCTGGAGGTAGGTGAGCACTTTGGAGACAGTGACCACAATTCGGTGACCTTTACATTAGTGATGGAAAGGGATAAGTATACCCCGCAGGGCAAGAGTTATAGCTGGGGGAAGGGCAATTATGATGATTAGACATGACTTAGGATGTGCAGGTTGGAGAAGTAGGCTGTACCAGTAGGCTGTTCCCGTACCAGCCTCCCCGGACAGGCGCCGGAATGTGGCGACTAGGGGCTTTTCACAGTAACTGTTTCAGTTGGGGCGCTTGATAGTCACAAGGAAGCGAGGAAGGATCTAAAGAGAGAGCTAAGACGAGCAAGGAGGGGACATGAGAAGTCTTTGGCAGGTAGGATCAAGGAAAACCCAAAAGCTTTCTATAGGTATGTCAGGAATAAAAGAATGACTAGGGTAAGAGTAGGGCCAGTCAAGAACAGTGGTGGGAAGTTGTGTGTGGAGGCTGAGGAGATAAGCGAGATACTAAATGAATACTTTTCGTCAGTATTCACTCAGGAAAAAGATAATGTTGTGGAGGACAATGCTGAGACCCAGGCTATTAGAATAGATGGCATTGAGGTGCGTAGGGAAGAAGTGTTGGCAATTCTGGACAAGGTGAAAATAGATAAGTCCCCGGGCCTGATGGGATTTATCCTAGGATTCTCTGGGAAGCCAGGAAAGAGATTGCTGAGCCTTTGGCTTTGATTTTTATGTCATCATTGGCTACAGGAATAGTGCCAGAGGACTGGAGGATAGCAAATGTGGTCCCTTTGTTCAAGAAGGGGAGTAGAGATAACCCCGGTAACTATAGGCCGGTGAGCCTCACGTCTGTTGTGGGTAAAGTCTTGGAGAGGATTATAAGAGATACGATTTATAATCATCTAGATAGGAATAATATGATTAGGGATAGTCAGCATGGTTTTGTGATGGGTAGGTCATGCCTCACAAACCTTATCGAGTTCTTTGAGAAGGTGACTGAACAGGTAGACGAGGGTAGAGCAGTTGATGTGGTGTATATGTATTTCAGTAAAGCGTTTGATAAGGTTCCCCACAGTCGGCTATTGCAGAAAATACGGAGGCTGGGGATTGAGGGTGATTTAGAGATGTGGATCAGAAATTGGCTAGTTGAAAGAAGACAGAGGGTGGTGGTTGATGGCAAATGTTCAGAATGGAGTTCAGTTACGAGTGGCGTACCACAAGGATCTGTTCTGGGGCCGTTGCTGTTTGTCATTTTTATAAATGACTTAGAGGAGGGCACAGAAGGTTGGGTGAGTAAATTTGCAGACGACACTAAAGTCGGTGGAGTTGTAGACAGTGTGGAAGGATGTTGCAGGTTACAGAGGGACATAGATAAGCTGCAGAGCTGGGCTGAGAGGTGGCAAATGGAGTTTAATGTAGAGAAGTGTGAGGTGATTCACTTTGGAAAGAATAACAGGAATGCGGAATATTTGGCTAATGGTAAAATTCTTGGCAGTGTGGATGAGCAGAGGGATCTCGGTGTCCATGTACATAGATCCCTGAAAGTTGCCACCCAGGTTGATAGGGTTGTGAAGAAGGCCTATGGTGTGTTGGCCTTTATTGGTAGAGGGATTGAGTTCCGGAGCCATGAGGTCATGTTGCAGCTGTACAAAACTCTGGTACGGCCGCATTTGGAGTATTGCGTACAGTTCTTGTTGCCTCATTATAGGAAGGACGTGGAAGCTTTGGAGCGGGTGCAGAGGAGATTTACCAGGATGTTGCCTGGTATGGAGGGAAAATCTTATGAGGAAAGGCTGATGGACTTGAGGTTGTTTTCGTTAGAGAGAAGAAGGTTAAGAGATGACTTAATAGAGGCATACAAAATGATCAGAGGGTTAGATAGGGTGGACAGCGAGAGCCTTCTCCCGCGGATGGAGGTGGCTAGCACGAGGGGACATAGCCTTAAATTGAGGGGTAATAGATATAGGACAGAGGTCAGAGGTGGGTTTTTTACGCAAAGAGTGGTGAGGCCGCGGAATGCCCTACCTGCAACAGTAGTGAACTCGCCAACATTGCGGGCATTTAAAAGTTTATTGGATAAGCATATGGATGATAATGGCATAGTGTAGGTTAGATGGCCTTTAGTTTTTGACTTCCCATATCGGTGCAACATCGGTACTGCACTGTATTGTTCTATGTTCTATGTTCTATCCCCATAACCCAGTAACCCCACCCAACACTAAGGGCAATTTTGGACACCAAGGGCAATTTATCATGGTCAATCCACCAAACATCTTTGGACTGTGGGAGGAAACCGGAGCACCCGGAGGAAACCCACGCACACACGGGGAGGATGTGCAGACTCCACACAGACAGTGACCCAGCCGGAATCGAATAGGGCCTCAACCGGGACCTTGGATTCATGTTGCATTACATTCCACCACCACCCCCCAAAATCCTACCAACTGTCCTGGCTTGAGACAATTCACACCTCTTTACCCTATGATTGTCCCTCTCTCCAGTCACTCTGTCTGGACCTGTAAAGACTTAATTACCTGCAAAGACTCGCATTCAAAAGTATCGTCTTGCATCATCGACTTTGTCTATATATGTTTCTGGAACCTACCTCTTCATTCACCTGAGGAAGGAGCTGTGCTCCGAAAGCTAGTGATTTCAAACAAACCTGTTGGACTTTAACCTGGTGCTGTAAGACTTCTCACTGTGCTCACCCCAGCCCAACGCCGGCATTACCACATTAAAGTAAAAGGGCAAAGTGGCAGCATGGTGGTTAGTGCTGCTGCTTCATAGCACCGAGGTCTCAGGTTCGATCCCGGCTCTGGGTCACTGTCCGTGTGGAGTTTGCACATTTGCCCCGTGTTTGCGTGGGTTTCACCCGCACAACCCAAAGATGCGCAGGATAGGTGAATTGGCAATGCTAAATTACCCCTTAAAATAAATTGGGTACTCTAAAATTAAAAAAAAGTAAAAGGACAAAGTCTATTTACAGTTTAAGAGATACATTCCTAATAAAAATAGTATTTAGGCATTGTTGCTTCTCGTTTCTTGCCGTAAAAGTCATAAAACCTGAAGTCTTTGCCTTATGACTCTAACTTGTTCACTGGGTTTAGAATTTATCTTTTAAAGTTACTGATCTTTTCAGAAATCTTACACAGTTGATTTAGAGCTACAAGTTTCCAACTTCCCATTGAGCCTCAGGCAACTTCTGTCTCTCTATTGCTCATGTCAATGACAGCCCAGCAACAGAGCTGAGGGTTGGAGATACCGTCACTCCCTGTAGGACCTAGAATCAGTAGAAAGAAGAACCATAGTTTCTGGTTGAGCTTTGTGTAAGCTGTCTGACCATGATGACCATATATAAATAGCTAACCAGGTAATATGTTGTGATGAGGGTTTAGAAACAGACCCTGGGTGGACGAGTTCACTGAAATTGTGGGCTTGTCAGCTGTACAGTGAAACCAGACATCCAACAGCCACAGAGACCTCTAATATTGGACACTGGGTTTAACCCTGTTCTGTATTAAACAGACCTATCTGATACTGGGGGTGATAGAGTTGATCTGACCCATAATTCATTCAATTCCAAAAGTGAATAACATTGATTCAAGTACAGTGATTATTCTGTTAGTCTGTGAACAAAGAGGGTTCAGTTCATGCAGATCTCTGTCTGAACTCAATTTCATTACTTATTTTGTTACTAGTCTCGGGTACCTCCTCTCTGGTTTTCATCTCCTCGGGGTCTCTCGCCTGTCGCTCTCAGTCTCTGGTGCTCCCCTCTCACTCTGGTGCATCTCATCTCCCTCTGCTGCCTCCGTCTCCTCTGCTGCCGTCCGTCTCCCTCTGCTTGCCGGTCCGTCCTCCTCTGCTGGCCTCCGTCTCCCTCTGCTGGCCTCCGTCGCCCTCTGCCTGCCTCCGTCGCCCTCCTGCTGCCTCCGTCTCCCCTGCTGCTCCGTCTCCCTCTGCTGCCTCCGTCTCCTCTAGCTGCCTCTTTCACTGCCCCTCAGCATGCCATCTCAGTCCTAGCTAGTACAAGTGCTTAGGAAGGCAGGTGGGATAGTTTCCCTTTGGTAGCCGAGGGCCAATAATATAAGAACAGGGGAGTTGTGCTGGAACTGGATCAAACACCAGTTAGACCACAGCCAGAGCCTGCAGACCGTTATTTCACACCACATTACAGGAAGGAGTGTGGAATCACACGAGAGAGGCTGCAGAGGGGATTTATGATGATGTTACCCAGGATGGAGAATTTTAACTATGAGGAAAGATTGGAGAGGCTGGGGTTGTTCTCATTGGAACAGAGGAGGCTGAGGGGAGATTGAATTGAGTTGTGTGTAATTCAGAGGGGCTCAGATAGAGTGAATATTTCCCTCAGCAGAGTCCAGCCCCTGCAGTCAAACATGAAGTGGCTGGTGTGTCAGGAAGTGGGATGAGTGAGTGACTCTCTATCCACACAGAGAACATGTAAACAGCAGCTCCCCAGTTTGAACTCGCTGGTGTGTCAACAGGCTGGAGGATTGGCTGAATTCCATCCCACTCCTGGAACATTTTTCAATGTCCTCTCCCCAGTGCCAGCAGACTGCCTGACTGAGAGAAGCTCTGTCCACAGACAGAGCAGATGAATGGCCTGTCGTTAATATCTTGATGCTGGTGCCATATTGATATTGTTCATTCCGGGGACTTCCGGTGACAACATGTCAGTGGATGTCACACGTTAGGTAGCTCCTGCGAGTGGCTCGGATTTTTGGACTTTTATGCCTGGTTTTGGGACAGTTTTTAGATGAGTTGTTGAGGGACATCATAAGGAGGCTGACAAAGTCCCAGAGGAAAGGTGCTGGAAAGAAGGGGGTGAGCGAAGGTCCGCCGGCGAGTGCTGCTGTGAGTCCTGCAGGAAGGAAGATGGCGGGGGCTGGGTCGTCGGGTGGGGCCGCTCCCCTCACCGGGGAAACTCTGACTGAGGTGATGTCAGAGCTTCAGACATAAGTAGATTTTACCCCTTTGAACTGAATTGGCCACATTCCTCTCGGAGGTCTGTTCTATTCTCTGAGCCATCACCCATTTGTCCCGGCTGATCCTCGGTCGTTGCTGAAACGGAATCTTCGATGCTTGGTTCTTATACTCCTTCTGACCAGTGACCCAGACAGGTCAAATTTACTCTACTTCGAACTGTTGAACAACATCTTTCTTCTAACCACAGAGCCATTCGTCAGACATTGTGGTTAAAGGTCTCAACTCAGGCTCTGCTCGGCATTTCACAATCCTTTCCATCAGTGCATCGCAGACTCTAAATAGGTCACCGGTCAAAAGGTAACAGGTCTCATTTCAAGTTGACCAAAACCTTCCCATCATGCCTGCAATCAGTCATTTTAGCACAATCAGGGTCTTATTGCCAGTGGAGTATGAAAGGCTGTTTGCCAAGCGTTTGGAGGTGCTTTGGAGGGAGCTGACGGCTTCACTTTAGAGTGGGTGGAGGAGGCAACTGCCCTGGTAAAGGTGGCAGAGATGAAGACGTGGGTTGAAGTGTGGGAGCAAGGAGAGAAGTTGAAGGGGGTGGAGGAGACACTGTCACAACACAGCAACCAGTTCACCTCGATGGGTGAGGAGCTGTGGAGAGTAACGGGGGTTAACAAAGGCTCAGAGCGAAGCGAGGGGAGCTGGAGAACTGGTCAAGGAGGGAAAATATGAAAATCGTGGGCCTGCCTGAGGAGTGGAGGGCCTGAGGCCGACCGAGTACTTTGCAAAGATTTTTGCTGAGTTGGTGGGGAAGGAAGAAGATCCACCCACTACGGGTTAGACAGGTCACATCGGTCACTCAGGCCGAAGTCCGGAGTGAATGAGCCACCACGGGCGGTTATAGTCGCCTTCCACAGCTACCACGTGAAGGAGAAGGTTTTGAGTTTGGCACCCTGGCAATGCCATGTAGGCACCCTGGCAGTGCCACCCAGGTGCTAGCATGGCAATTCTGGGGTGCCCAGGTAGCATAGTCAGGCTGGCAGGCGTACTGCCAGGGTACCACACGGGCAGTGCAAAGGTGTCAGGCTGGCATTTTGCTCACACCGGGGATCAAGCCCGGGGTGCACCATGTGAGGTGGGGTGGGGCAGTCCGAGGACCCCCTTATAGGTGAGTTGAGACATTGGGGGTCCGGGGGTCGAGTCAGGGGGTCAAGGCGGCTTCACTGAGCATTATTCCTGCATTGAGGGCCGTTGAAGCGGTCAAGGGTACTGGCTCACCTGAAGGGGCTAAAGGCGGATGTGGCAATGCTTCAGGAGACCCCACCTGAGGGTGGCGGACCAGGTCCGCCTGAGGAAGGGATGGGAGGGGCAGGTTTTCCACTCGGGGTTGGATGTGGAGGAACCGGGGAAGTGGCGATTTCTGGTGGGGGAAAAATGTGTTGTTTGAGGCATCGGAGGTGGTGGCGGATAAGGGGGGTAGGTATGTGATGGTTAGGGGCGGCTACAAGGAGAGAAGGTGGTACTGGCTAGTGTGTATGCCCCAATTGGGACGATGCGGGCTTTATGAGGCGTATGTTGGGACGGATCCCGGATCTGGAGGCAGGAGGTCTGATCATAGGGGGGGACTTCAATACGGTGTTGGATCCTTCACTGGATCGGTCCAGCTCTAGGACGGGTAGGAGGCCGGCGGCGGCCAAGGTACTGAGAGGGTTTTATGGATCAGATGGGTGGAGTGGATCCATGGAGGTTTGTGAGGCCGAGGGCACGTGAGTACTCTTTCTTCTCCCACGTACATAGGGTCTACTCTCGGATAGATTTCTTCGTGGTGAGTAGGGGACTGATTCCGAGAGTGGAGGAGGCCGAGTATTCGGCCATTGCAATCTCTGACCACTGCTCCGCATTGGATAGAGTTGGAGATGGGGGAGGTGCGAGACCAACGTCCATTGTGGCGGTTGGATGTGGGGTTGTTGGCGGGAGGAGGAGGTGTGTAGGAGGGTCCGGGCAAGTATTGAGGGGTACCTTGAGGTGAATGATACGGGGGAGGTTCGGTGGGGATGGTCTGGGAAGCCCTGAAGCAGTAATTCGTGGGGAGCTGATATCCATCCGGGCACACAGGGAGAGGAGCGAGAGGAGTGAGAGGATAGACTGGTGGGAAAGATGCTGGAGGTGGACAGGGAGGTACGCAGAGGCACCAGAGGAGGACTGTTGGGGGAGAGGAGCAGCCTGCAGGCTAAATTTGATTTGCTGACCACCAGAAAGGCGTGGAGGCACAGTGGAGGAAGGCACAAGGGGCAGTGTACGAACATGGTGAAAAGGCGAGTAGGATGCTGGCTCATCAGCTGCGTAAGCGGGATGCGGCTAAGGAGATTGCTGGAGGTGAGAGACAAGAGTGGGAATGTGGTGCGGAAGGGGGTATAGGTGAATGAGGTCTTCAAGGACTTTTACGGGGAACTGTACCAGTCGGAAGCCAACGGGGGAGAGGAGGGGAATGGAGAGGTTCCTTGACGGGCTTTCTTTCCCGAAGGTGCAGGAGGAGAAGGTGGAGGGGCTGGGTGCGCCGATTGAGCTGGAGGAGCTAGTTAAGGGGATCGGGCAGATGCAGTCAGGGAAGGCACCGGGGCCGGATGGGTTCCCGGTGGAATTTTATAAAAAGTTCATGGACCTAGTGGGCCCCTTGCTGGTGCGGACACTCAACGAAGCGTGGGAAGGGGGGACTTTTGCCCCCGACGATGTCACGGGCGCTGATCTCGTTAATTTTAAAGAAGGACAAGGACCCCCAGCAGTGTGGGTCATACAGGCCCATATCTCTCCCTCACGTGGATGCTAAGGTGCTGGCAAAAATCCTGGCCACCAGGATAGAGGACTGTGTGCCAGGGGTTGTGCATGAGGACCAGACAGGTTTTGTGAAGGGAAGGCAGCTGAACCCGAATGTGCGGAGATTGCTGAATGTCATTATGATGCCGGCGATTGAGGGGGATGCAGAGATAGTGGTGGCGCTGGATGCGGAGAAGGCCTTCGATAGAGTGGAGTGGGGGGTACCTATGGGAGGTGTTGGGGAGTTTGGATTTGGTGAAGGGTTCATTAGATGGTAAGGCTGCTATATGAGGCCCCGATGGCGTGCGTGGCACGAATAGGAGGAGGTCGGAAGTACTTCCGGCTTTACCAGAGGGACCAGGCAGGGTTGCCCTTGTCCCCCTTGTTGTTTGCACTGGCAATCGAGCCGCTGGCGATGGCATTGAGAGATTCAGAGAGGTGGAGAGGCTTGGTGCGAGGTGGAGAGGAACATAGGGTGTCGTTGTATGCCGACGACCTGTTACTGTATGTGGGCGGACCCGGTGGGAGGGATGCCGGAGTGATGGAGTTACTAGCCGAGTTTGGGACCTTCTCAGGTTATAAATTAAACTTAGGCAAGAGCGAGGTGTTTGTGGTGCACCCTGGAGACCAGGAGGAGAGGATTGGTAGGCTCCCGCTTAGGCGGGCAGGGGAGAGCTTTAGGTACCTGGGGGTGCAAGTCGCCAGGGACTGGGGGACTCTCCACAAGCATAACTTTACCAGACTTGTAGATCAGATGGAGGAGAAGTTCAGGAGGTGGGACATGCTGCCATTGTCGTTGGCGGGGAGGGTGCAGTCCGTCAAAATGACAGTGCTTCCGAGGGTTCTTGTTCCTTTTTCAGTGCCTGCCCATATTATCCCCAGGGCCTTCTTTAGGAGAGTGACCGGCAGTATTCTGAGCTTGTGTGGGCACATGGGACTCCGAGAGTGAGGAGGTGTTCCTGGAGCGAGGAAGGGATAGAGGCGGGCTGGCGCTGCCCAACCTTCGGGGGTACTATTGGGCAGCCAATGTGTCAATGGTGCGTAAATGGGTGATGGAGGGGGGAGGGGCGGCGTGGAAAAGAATGGAGATGGCGTCATGTAGAGGTACAAGCCTGGGTGCCATGGTAACGGCACCGTTGCCGCTCTCCCCCAAGAGGGTTACCACGAGCCCGGTGTGGCGGCGACCCTAAGAATCTGGGGACAGTGGAGACGGCATCGGGGGGAAACAGGGGGCTCGATGGAGGCTCCACTGGGTGGCAACCATCGGTTCATCCCGGGGAACACGGATGGGGGATTCAGGGGATGGCAAAGGGCGGGCATCAGCAAATTGAGGGACCTGTTTATTGGCGGGAGGTTTGCGGGCCTGGGGAACTGGAAGATAAATTTGGCCTTCCCCAGGGGAACATGTTCAGATACCTGCAGGTAAAGGCGTTTGCTAGGCGACAGGTAGAGGGATTCCCTTTGCTGCCCTCGCAGGGGACGATGGACAGAGTGCTTTCGGGGGTGTGGGTAGGAGAGGGGAAGGTGTCTGACATCTATAAGGTAATGCAGGAGGTGGAGTCGTCGTCAGTGGAGGAGCTGAAGGCTAAATGGGAGGAGGAACTCGGGGAGCAGATAGAGGACGGGACTTGGGCGGAGGCCTTGGAGAGAGTCAACTCCTCCTCCTCATGTGCGAGGCTTAGTCTCATCCAATTTAAGGTGCTGCACCGGGCCCATATGTCCGGGACTAGGATGAGTAGGTTCTTCGGGGGTGAGGACAGGTGCACCAGATGTTCGGGGAGTCCTGCGAACCACGCCCATATGTTCTGGGCATGCCCAGCACTGGAAGAATTCTGGAAGGGGGTGGCGGGGGACGGTGTCGAGGGTGGTTGGATCCAGGGTCAAACCAGTTGGGGACTCGCGATTTTTGGGGTTGGGGTGGAGCCGGGAGTGCAGGAGGCGAAAGAGGCCGTGTCCTGGCCTTTGCGTCCCTAGTAGCCCGTCGAAGGATTCTGTTACAATGGAAGGATGCAAGGCCCCCAAGCGTGGAGACCTGGATCAGTGACATGGCGGGATTTATAAAATTGGAAAAGGTCAAATTTGCCCCGAGAGGATCAACACAAGGGTTCTATAATCGATGGCAGCCTTTTCTGGACTTCCTGGCTCAGAGATAGGTAACTGGGTCAATAGCAGCAGCAACCCGGGGGGGGGGGGGGGGGGCATTATTGTAGTGTTTATTCTGTAACTTTATAGTGTGTTAATTTGCGTTGTTGTTAAAATGCTGGGTTGTTCATGGGGATGGGGCGAATGTATATGATTGTTAATATTATTGTTATTGTCGGTATTTTACTAAGGTGCGTTATTGTTGTATAAAATCAAAATTTCTCAATAAAAATTATTTTAAAAAAAAAATTATTCCTGCACTGAGGGGCTTTCCTTTTGGAGATCCTCAATGCAGGAATAATGCTGAGTGCAGCCTCGGGTGGCATTCCCCACCGGAGCAGTTAAAAAAAGCAGAATGCCAATAGTTAGCGGATGTGAAGTGGGAAGGTATTGGGAGATGCAGATACCAAGATCTGAGGGCGGAGTTGGTGAGAAGGCGGGCAGCCTTTGGATGGGTGAATGGGGCATTGTCCGGCAGCAGAGTGAGATTTGGAGTGGTCGACCCAGCAAAGCCGAGAGGGACACATAACTCAAAGACTTTTATTTTGAGGCGCCGGAGGTGTGCGTTAAGGCTGAAGGACTGAGACTGAGACAAGAGTTGGGATTTGGGCTTGGTTGGTGGGGATGGGGATTGTGTTCTCTTATTGAGGGTTTTCTATTTGATTGGCGATTTGTTTCTGTCTCTTAAATCGGGGGGGGGGGGGGGGGGGGGGCAGTTTATGTGCATGTGTTGTGTTTTTTTCCTTATGCGTGCGGTTCTGTATTGTTTCATGGTATCAGGGAGGTGGGTTTTGGCCACATGGGGCTGGGTTACTGAGGAGGGGATGGGGAGGAGGGGGGCTCTGGCAGGGGGCGCCACATGAGGAAACGTAGGTTGGCTAGTGAACGGGAGTGTGGTGGGGAGGGGCTGCGGTCATTGGAACCTGGTCAAACAGGTTTCAATGGAGCTGGGAGGGGTGTGAATGGTGGGGGAGGGGATCGATACTGGGCGAGGTGTTTGCAACAGGAAGTGGATGGGGGGATTCTGGGAGGGGTGAGGGGATTGATGGTAACAAAAGGAGGGCGAGGGGGAGAGTCTGGCCAGATGGGCAGGGCCTGGGGTAATCATAGAATTTACAGTGCAGAAGGAGGCCATTTGGTCCATTGAATCTGCACCGGCCTTTGTGAAGAGCACCCGACCTAAGCCCACACCTTCACCCTATCCCAGTAACCCCACCTAACCTTTATTTTTTGGACACTAAAGACAATTTAGCGTAGCCTATCCACCTAACATGATGTGGAGATGTCGGCATTGGACTGGGGTGAGCACAATATGAAGTCTTACAACAGCAGGTTAAAGTCCAACATGTTTGCTTCAAACACTAGCTTTCGGAGCACTGCTCCTTCCTCCTAACACCTAACAGGCACATTTCTGGACTGTGGGAGGAAACCAGAGCACCTGGTGGAAACCCACGCAGACACGGGGAGAATGTGCAGACTCTGCACAGACAGTCACCCAAGCCTGGAATCTTTTGTCCTCTCTGGGGACTGCCATTCACACTCTTTCCCCATTGCTTTGTGTGGCCATTAGCATCCAGTTTCCCGGGGTTTCTGTGGATATGAATCATTTCATGTGGGGCTGGTTTAGCTCACTGGGCTAAATCACTGGCTTTTAAAGCAGACCAAGCAGGCCAGCAGTACGGTTCGATTCCCGTACCAGCCTCCCCGGACAGGTGCCAGAATGTGGCGACTAGGGACTTTTCACAGTAACTTCATTGAAGCCTACTCGTGACAATAAGCGATTTTCATTTAATTTCATTTCATTTTCATTGTCACTCCACAGCATAAATACTTCCCATTTTCTCTGTCTGTTAGCTTTGACAAAGAGTCATCAGACTCAAAACATTAGCTCTTTTCTCTCCCTGCAGATGCTGCCAGACTTGCTGAGATTTTCCAGTATTTTCTCTTTCGTTTTAGATTCCAGCATCCGCAGTAATTTGCTTTCATTCAATTAGATCATTGGCCGATCTACATAAGCATCATTTTCCCACACTATGCCCCACATCTGTGATATCTTTAATATCTAGAAACCTATCAATTTCTATCTTGCAAATCCTTAATGACTGAGGCTCCACACTTTTCAAGGGTAGAAAATTCCTAATTTTGCTGCATAGTCCCCATTACCCTCGACTTCCTTATCAATCGGAAATTGGTTGAACTCATCCTTGAAATATTCAATTCCACTGATCCCCGTGGAAGAAAATCCAGGGTCAAATAACCCTCCGAGGAAAGAGATGATTGGAAATATATAATGTAGCTACAGTACAATATATGATTTTTTAAAATTAAATTCAGAGGACCTGATTATTATTATTTTCATAATCATGGGGCAATCCAGCATGGTCAATTCACATATCCTGCACATCTTTCTGGGTTTATGGGGGTGAGACCCACGCAGACACGGGAGAATGTGCAAACTCCACATGGAATGTGACCCAGGGCTGGGACCGAACCCGGGTCCAAACTTTGGAGAGTCTGCACCCTCCCTGGATTCACTTCCTTTCCCTTCAGTTGCTGCAAGTCACCAGTTGAAGGTCAGAATGAGAAAAAAAATGGAAAGGGAGAGAAAATAAAGTGTTTTACTCACAGATGTTGGAGACAGGAGGCAGTTTCCGTCTGTGAAACTCAATTTTCATTCACACAAAGCCCGCGCGCTGATGGCTGGAGGAGCAGAGTCCTTCCGGTCTTTCAATTCTACCCATTGGTCAACACCTCAGCAGGAAGGTCAGGTTGTTGAATCCTCCCCGCACATGCGCAGCTTCCCCTCTCCCTTGGACATGCGCAGTCCCGGGCCAGTTGCCCATGCGGCGGATAGAGCCGTTTCTCTCGTCCGGGGAATTGTGGGAGCCGAGGCCGCCATTACTTATCTGGAACCCAGTCTCCAAACTCCTGGGACTGGGATGAAAAGTGCGGGTACGGGACAATCACTGGATTTGACTGTGACGTCTCCCTTTGCAAAACAGTTTGTTAACTTCAGGTGTAAAGATTTAGACATCTGGGTGACATATTGGGGAAGGAATAGGTGAAAGTGAAACTGAACCAGAGAGTCAGCAGCTTCAGGGAAGGAGAATTGAGGGAAAAGCAGGAGGAGGATAGTGGGATGAAGGAATGTTACAACCAGTAGGGAGGAGGTAGAGATTGGGGACACAGGTTTATTGTTTGAGACAAAGAGTGATTCTGCTGTTGTTGCTGTGCCAAACCTTATTGATGCTGAAGGTTGGGGCTTATTTTTGCTGATGTTAGAGACTCCTGTCACTGAGATGGAGTTTAAAATTCTGGATTCAGGTCAAATGAACTACATTTCAATTGCATACCCTGTGTCCTGTCCTTCCTGTAGTTCAGTTGTGTCTGCTGATTGCTGGGTCATCAGTGGCTCTTTAAGAACTGCTGTTTGTAATCTCTCCACATTCATTCAGGGACTCTCAGCTGAAATTATTTTACAATAAAACAGTTCACTTTCAGCATCGCACCAAAAAAAATCCATTGGTGTGAAATCAACAATTCCAAGTCGGAAATGTTCAACTGATTGAAATGACATAGAATAAACATGCCATAAGGTCCACCTGGTCTGTGATGGTTTTGATGCTCCACATATGTTTCCTCCCAGTCTTCTTCACCTTCACTGTCAGTCAGAGCTCAGTAGATAACACTCCTGCCTCTGAGTTCCAAAGGATATAAATTTAAGGTGAATGGTGGAAGATATAGGAGGGATGTCAGAGGTAGGTTCTTTACCCAGAGAGTAGTGGGGGCATGGAATGCACTGCCTGCGGAAGTAGTTGAGTTGGAAACATTAGGGACCTTGAAGCGGCTATTGGATAGGTACATGGATTACAGTAGAATGAGGGGGTGTAGATTCATTTGTTCTTAATCTAGGACAAAAGTTTGGCACAACATCGTGGGCCTAAGGGCCTGTTCTGTGCTGTATTTTTCTATGTTCTGGGTTAATTTCTCAATCAGGACTTGAGAACAAAACCCACTGCTGCCCTCTAGTGCAGTGCTGAGGGAGTGCTGCTCTTTTGGAGGTACCATCTTTCAAATGATGTGTGAAACTGTGGTCCCATTTTCCTCCTTTGGTGAATATAAAATATCCCACATCATTCTTTTTGAAGAAGAGCAGGGGAGTTAAGTAGGGTAAAACGAACCTGTCTCACGATGGTCTAAACCCAGCTCACGTTCGCTATTTAGCTCACTGGGCTAAATCGCTGGCTTTTAAAGCAGACCAGGCAGGCCAGCAGCACGGTTCGATTCCCGTATCAGCCTCCCCGGACAGGCGCCGGAATGTGGCGACTAGGGGCTTTTCACAGTAACTTCATTGAAGCCTACTCGTGACAATAAGCGATTTTCATTTCATTTCATTTCATTTGTGGGTCAATATATATCCCTCAATCAACATCACTAAAACAGAACATTATTATTCTCTTGCTGTTTGTGGGATTTTGTTAACAGTCAATAGGTTGTAGGAAGACTACACACAGATACAGACAGGTTAAGTGAGTGGGCAACAATTTGCAGACGGAATATAATGTTGGGAAATTTGAATGTGTTCACTTTGGCAAGAAGAATAGAGAAACACAATTCTATTTAAATGGAGAGCGATTTCATTACTCAGTGTTACAGAGGGATCTGGGTGTCCTGGTGCAGGAATCACAAAATGTCAATATGAAGGTACATTAAGTGATTCGGAAAACAACTGAAACATTCGTGTTTCCCACAAGGGAAACGAACGTTACAGCTGTGCAGGGCCTTGGTGAGACCACATCTGCAATATTGTGCACTATTTCTTCACTTTGTTTAAAACACAAACATTTAATTGTGTTAACAGCAGTTCAGAGAAGGATCACTCGACTCATTCTTAGGATGAAGGGCTTCTCTTATGCAGAAAGGTGGAACATGTTAGGTCCAGAACCACTGGAGTTCAGATAATATTATATTATAGAATATAATATTATAGAAACATTTACAATCCTAAGGTGATTCAATAGGGTGGAAATTAGGTGGATGTTTCCAAATATGAGAGAGACTAGAACCAGGAGACATAGTTCACCAAAATGAGATCCACCATTCAGAAGGTGATTGAGGAGAATGTATTTCTCACAGAGGGTGTTTAGTCTGTGGAATTCTCTTCATCAGAGAACAGTGGGGCTGGGTCATTGAATATATTCAGGGCAGAGTTAGACAGATTATTGACAAAGGAGACAAGGGTTATGGGGGTGAGACAGGAAAGTGGAGTTGAAATCTCAGCCAGATTAGCAATGATCTTATAGAATTGGGCAGCAGGTTCAAAGAGCTGAATGGCATACTCCTGTTCCTAGGTTCCTATCTTGTTTTGCCAAAATTTGCTGCCACGTTTCCAACACAACAGTGACTTCCAACACTTCAGAAAGTACATCATTGGCTGGAAAGTGCATCGAGAAATCCAGTGGCCCTGAAAGCTGTTATCCAAATCTAAAGCTACGTTAGAGTATCTGACACTTAAAGGGAGATGCTATTGGAGATATTTCATCACCGAGCTTATGTACAGTACAAATTATTAATTACACAAATGTGTTAATGAGGTGAAGTCTAACAGCCAATTATGATAAAGTGGCTGACTCCAACTATTCTCCATGGAATCACCACTCTTTTTAGTGACTACAATGTACTGACATCACCAAACCTAAACACAGAGAGCTTCCATACTCATCGATCCCCAAACAGGCTGAATGTGCCCTACACCCAAAGTGGGGAGTCACAGGAACAGGGTACAGAGGAGCCAAAGAGAAACCATTTGGGTCCAGAACACTGTAAATATCCTTTTACTCTGGCTGTCTTTGAGTCTCAACTCATTTTCTGCTTTTTGTAACCATGTTCGGTTTCATTAATAAACTTTTATCAGGAAAAATATTTGATTTGTGTTGACGTTTCTTGATTAGACTGATGTACATTAAGGATAGGGGGTAAGAGGGGTTGACAAGCTCTTTAACAAAAAAGTGAGTCCCTCTAAGGCAGTGTTTTTCAAACAGTTTTACTTAGTACCCATTTTTGCCAACCGGTCGATCTTCGCGACCCACATCGGCCGAAATTTGGAATCCACATTGGCCGATCTTTGCGAGCCACATCGGCTGACCTATGTTACTCTCAATGGCTGACCTTCGCGACCCAGCATTTTCACTGACCTTTAATGTGACAAGTGAGCCTGCTTGGTCCTCACGATCTCACTCGCTTTGTTATTCAATGTTTCATTCCTGATAATGACTTCAGCAGATTATTTAAGATCTCACTGCATCCATCGAAAAAAATGAAGACATTTATCCTCAAACTCGCCATGTTTTGTCATCAAATGTCTTTGAAGTTTTGAGGGTTTTAAACTTTAATTTCCAAGTGCTTCCCTGCATATAACACACTTTGAATCCTGATTTGCAGTGGTACAATAAATAACGCATACCTCAAGTAATCATCTTTATGCTGCTTTGTTCCTGTTCACAGCTTCTTCTTCATGGGTTGTTCACCAGAGGCCCTGGAGCTCAAAATGGAGGAATCACTCTCGTGCGCCCAGAGTACGTGATGTCAGTGTGGCCTGCTGTCTGCCACCATGCGAGACAGAAGACTCCAGCCATTTAAAAAAAATTCTGCTCCTGGGTCAGCGCACTGACATCAGGAGGCCGCGTTCTACCCCGCTGGGCTCCGGGCCTGCACACGGCTGAGGGGCACCTATGCGGGGAACAGCCGGCATTCTAAAAGCCGGCTGCACCGCTGAGCACCAATTCCGTTGATCCGGAACGCCATGGCACGACCCTCCCGATACCCACCCAGGACCCACCCATGGGTCGTGCCGCTGGATTTGAAAATGACTGCTCCAAGGTAATTGGCAAAGGAGCCAGTCGGGTAGATGAGATTTTATTTTTTGACACAGCGAGCTGTTCTGATCTGCCTGAAAGCTGATTCAGTAGTATCTTTCCAAAGGGTAAACACTTGAAAGGCAAGAATTTGTCGGGCTGTGGGGAAAGAGCAGAGCAGTTGGATGAATCAATGAGTCCTTCCAAAGAGATAGCAGGGGCATGATGGGCCAAATGGTCTCCTTCCGCACCAAAATAATCTGAGCCTCCTACTTTTGTGCAGGTTAAAAGGGACAGATTTCATTGCAGCCTCTTCCCTGTATATGTATTTAAAGAGATGGGTTTCTCTTTAGCTCTGAGTGACCGATATAACAATTGGTTGGAGGCCCATTTCCCAGTCAGTCCTCCAGCACCTTCCTGTCTCTCTATTAGTGCAATGCCCATGGCAGTTTCCCAACTGGGGCCCAGGCCCTGTTATTCTCAGCTAAATTCAGCCCCCCAGCTCTGTCTCCTGGCTGTCATTGAGATGAGCAATAGAGACAAAAAGGTGCCCGATGCTCAAATGGGAAGCCAAAACTTGTGGCTCTAAACCGAGACTTCAACATTTGTCAACCAAATCCATGTTATTTATACTGGGGTTTCTATTATTACCGTACCACCCCTTTTCATGTTACATTGATGTACTTTAGGGAAAGTGGGTGAGAGGGAAGACAAAGGGTGGGAGTTTTAACGGGTAACTTTCCCTTTTGAACTTTGCATTGTTGATAGTGTCAGCCGTGGCTCAGTGGGCAGCTCCCTCACCTCTGTGTCAGAAGATTGTGGGATCAAATCCCAGTCCAGGGACCCGAGAACAAGAATCATGTCCAACATTCCTGGTCCCGGCACTGAGGGAGTCTGCACTGTCACAACAGCCTTCTTTCAAATAAGATGTTAAACTGAGGCCCTGTCTGCCCCTCTCAGGTGGGTGTAAAAGTTCCCACAGCCACTATTTTGAAGAAGAGCAGGGGAGTTATCCCCGGTGTCCTGGTCAATATTTATCCCTCAGTCAACATCACTAAAAACACATCATCTGCTCATTATCACATTGCTGTGTGTGGGATCTTGCTGTGTGTAAATTGGCTGCTGCATTTACGACATTACAACAGTGACTCCACTTCAAAGGTACTTCATTGGCTGTAAAGCACTTTGGGACATCCTGTAGTTGTGAAAGGCGCTATAGAAATGCAAGTTATTAAATTGAAGATTTACGTTTTTTGATTTTGTTATCTGGAACTTTATTGATTTCAGCCACCCCCAACTTACCATTTAATAAACTCACTTTGGTTCAGACAAGGCAATTAAGGCAAAGACAGAATTCACTTTATATTAAATTTTAAAAGTTTATTCAAAGAAACTTTAAGACATTGACTTTTCCAACTTCATGCAGGTGATCAGTCTGCAGGAGCATTACCCTCTCTGGCTCCTTTGACAGTAATTTCCTTGGAACTCAGCCTCAGGAATCTTCAGTACTTGGCCAGCAAGAAAGACCTTCTGAACCTCTGCTTTTATCCCCAAAGTGACCATTACCTCACGTCAGAGTTGGGCCTGTTGTAACATGACCATTGGTCAATTTGGTCACTGGATCAATTTAATTGGAACCCCAATTACTGACACCACTTTCTCTCATTATCTCAGACAGGAATACAACAGAACTGTTTCATACTATCCCTTTATCTGATTCTATACAATCCCTTATTCATATAGTTTCAAATGTTGAGGCTAATCAGAGCTTGAAGGTCTCTCTTGCAGGACATTTATCCTCATCACATTCTTGACAGACACAGCAATTAAGCTTTTACATTTTTACAGCAAACAAAACCCAGTCTCTCACTATAACTACTGATTCATTATTGATTCATTAATTGTAACTCAATTAAGGCTCATTACTGAATCAGTCATCTGTTACTGACTGGTAGCTAATTAATACAATAATCTTTAATGAATACATTTGGTTAATACAATATCCACTGGTTGAAAAAGATTGTTTTATGGAAGACAATCACTTTCTTTCTTACTAACTTTGATTGGATTGAACAATGAGTCTTAGACTTGAGCCAGGCTTTGGCAGGATATGGTACCCTGTAGTTTTACAAAATTCTGGAATAATTTGTTACTTTAAACAATTTTGCCTCATTCAGCAGTTTCTAGAAACAGTTTGGTTTATACAGAATTAATTTTTAAAATAAAGGTCCAGTCAGATTTCAGAGTTTAACTTGGCTTCCTTAACCTTGTTACTTATAACAGTGAAGATGACAAGCGATTGATTTTTAAAACAAAATATAATTAATGAGACATGCCCAGAATTTCCGACATTACAACAGTGACTACACTTCAAAAGTACTTCAAAGGCTGTAAAAAGCTTTAGGAGATTGTGTGGTCATGAAAGGTGTTATAGAAATAGATACAGAATCCCTTGAGTGTAGAAGGAGGCCATTCAGCCCATCAAGTCGGCACCGACTCTTCCAAAGAGCACTCTACCCATATCCACTCACCCGTAACCCCATAACCGAACCTGCACATCCCTGGACACTGAGGGGCAATTTATCAGGGCCAATCCTCCTAACCCATACATCGTAGGGCTGTGGGAGGAAACCAGAGCACTCAGTGGAAACCCACACAGACACGGGGAGAACGTACTAACCACACACAGACAGTGACCAAGGCCAGAATTGAACATGGGTCCCCGGTGCTGTGAAGCAACAGTGCTAACTACTATGCCATTGTGCCGCTCAAATAAATGTAACTTATTATTAGAACAAGTCCCCAAACTTGGATATATCACACTCGATCCACTCACGAAGATCACTCATAAAGACTGAGACTTGATTTTATGTAACAACCATGTCTTTCACTACATTTCAAATACCCTGTGAAAATCCAAACACAGAATCTCATGAAAGTATTTGATTTAAAACAGAATGACTTGTTGTGATTTGGGATTCACTGCCTGACAATGGTGCAGGAAGTAAATTCTACTGTAATTTTCAAAAGGGAACTGGACAGATTCTGCAGGAAAATAAACATTCAAAGAGCTAGCATGGGAATGGTGGGCTTAATGGCCTCCTTCTTTGCCCTTTGATTCTCGTTTACATTTGAAGAAAATCTTAGACTTGAACCAGAGTTTGGCAGTATTTGGGAAATGCCTGAAATCCACTTCCTACCGGGGGTAGAAGCGGAGATGATGGAATGTTTCCAAAGGGAAATTGGATGGGCTTTTGAGGGAAATAAACTGACAGGGATACGGGGATAGAACAGGGCAATCATTTGATCAATAGAAATCTACAAGTTGTGAATCTTTGGAATTCTCTATCTCAGAGGGCTGTGGGAGCTCAGTCATTGAGTGTGTTTAAAGCAGAGACTGACAGATTTCTAAATCCCAATAACACAAAGGGATATGGGGATAGTGTGGGGGAAAAGGCATTGAAGTGGATGATCAGCCATGATCGTATTGAATGGTGGAGCAGGCTCAACGGGCTGAATGGCCAATTCCTGCTCCTATGTTCCAATGATACAAAGATAGGTAGGAAAGTAAATTGTGCAGAGGATATAAGGAGGTTACAAAGGGATATAGATCGGTTACGTGAGAGGGAAAAGATCTGTAAAATCTAGTATTATGTGGGAAAATGTGACATTTTCCATTTTGGCAGGAAGATTAAAAAAGCTTATTATCTAATTGGTGAGAGATGGCAGAACTCTGAGATTCAGAGGGATCTGGGTGTCCAAGAGCATGAATCACAAAAGGCGAGTATACAGGTACAGCAATTAATTAGGGAAGCTAATAGAATGTTATTGTTTATTGTGAGGGGAATTGAATACAAAAGTAGGACGGTTATGCTTCAGTTATACAGGACATTGGTGAGACCACATCTGGAGCACTGTGTACAGTATTGCTCTCATTTAAGGAATGATGTCAATGTGTTGGAAGCAGTTCAGAGAAGGTTTACTGGACTCATACCTGGAATTGGAGGCTGGTCTTATGAGGAATGATTGGACAGGCTGGACTTGTGTCCGATGGAGTTTGGGTGACTTGATTGAACCGTATAAGATCCTGAGGGGCCTTGACAGGGTGGATGTGGAAAGGATGTTTCCTCTTGTGGGAGAATCTAGAAATGGAGTCACTTTAAAAGTAATAACTTGCCCGGTTAAGGCAGAGGAGAACTTTTTCTCTCCGAGGGTTGCGAGTCTTTGGAACTCTCTTCCTCAAAGGGCAGTGCAAGCAGAGTTGTGAATATTTTTTAGGGAGAGCTGGATAGATTCTTGCCAAGCAAGGGGGTGAAAGGTTAATGGGAATGGTGGGTTTAATGGCCTCCTTCTTTGCCCTTTGATTCTCGTTTACATTTGAAGAAAATGTGGTTTTGAGGTTATAATCAGATCAGCTGTGAACTTATTGAATGGTGGAGTAGACTCGAGGGGCCGAGTGGCCTACTCCTGATCCATATGTTATCACATCCTTTATAATAGATTGTAGCATTTTCCCTCCTACTGATGTCAGGCTAATGGGTCTGTGGTTCCCCGTTTTCTCTCTGCCTCCTTAAATAGTGGGGTTACATTTACCACCTTCCAATCTGCAGGAACCATTCCAGAATCTATAGAATGTTGAAAGATTATCACCAATGTATCCACAATCTCTACAGCCGCCTCTTTCAACACTCTGGGATGTAGAGCATTAGCTTTTGGGGATTCATTAGCTCCAACCACATTAATTTCTCCAGTGCTACTT
This sequence comes from Scyliorhinus canicula, assembly GCF_902713615.1. Classification (NCBI taxonomy): domain Eukaryota; kingdom Metazoa; phylum Chordata; class Chondrichthyes; order Carcharhiniformes; family Scyliorhinidae; genus Scyliorhinus; species Scyliorhinus canicula. Next base: position 115,541,361 of record NC_052162.1, read on the forward strand.
TTTCACTAATACTAATCTCTTTCAGTTCCTTGTGCTCACTGGTCCCTTGGTTCTCTCATGTTTTGGGGACAATTTCTGTATCTTCCTCTGTGAAGACAGACACACATTGTTTAGTTTCTCTGCCATTTCCTTATTCTCCATTATAAACTCTCCTGTCTCTGCCTGGAATGGACCAACATTGGTCTTTGCTAATCTTTTCCTTTTCACATTCCAATAGGAGCTTTTCCAGTCGGTTTTTATGTTTCTCGCTAGTTTGCTCTCATATTCTATTTTCTCTTCATCAGTTTCTTGGTCTTCCTTTGCTGAATTCTAAAACAAGTTCCCAATCCTCAGGCTTGCTACTATTTGGGCCACTTTATGAGCCTCTTCCTTTGATCTAATGAATTTTTAATATTTCTTGTTCGCCACAGTTGCATCACTTTTCCTGTCTCAGATTCCCTGAGAGAGAAAGAGAAGAGAGAACGAAATGCAGCCCTGGATGTAATTGAAGCAGAAACAATAACCGCAGAATCCATCTGTAATCAATTGTGAACTTGTTGGTGTCTCAGCAGGGACGAGGAAACACAGAATCCCTTCCCACACTGAGAGCAGGTGAATGGCCTCTCCCCAGTGTGAACTCGCTGGTGTTTCTTCAGATTGGATAACTGAGTGAATGCCTTCTCACACTGAGAGCAGGTGAACGGCCTCTCCCTGGTGTGAATTAGCTGGTGTTTCTTCAGGCTGGATAACTCAGTGAATCCCTTCCCACACTGAGAGCAGGTATATGGCCTCTCTCCAGTGTGAACTCGCTGGTGGCTCCGCAGGAGGGATAACCGAGCAAATGCCTTCTCACACTGAGAGCAGGCGAATGGCCTCTCCCTGGTGTGAATTCGCTGGTGTTTCTTCAGGCTGGATAACTCAGTGAATCCCTTCCCACACTGAGAGCAGGTGAATGGCCTCTCCCCAGTGTGACTGCGTCGATGAGCTTCCAGCTCTGATGGAGATCTGCATCCCTTCCCACAGTCCCCACATTTCCACCGTTTCTCCATATTTTGGGTTTCCTCGAGTCTCTCCATGTTGGACAATCAGTTGAAGCCTTGACCACATACACAACACGTGTACGGTCTCTCCCCGCTATGAATGGTGTGATGTTACTTCAGGCTGTGTAACTGGTTAAAGCTCTTTCCACAGTCAGTGCGTGTGTCTCGGTGCTTTTCCAGTCACAATGATGTTGAAAATCTTTTGAAGCTAACAGGTTGGGCAAACATTACTCCTTCTAGATAATGGCAAATGAAACGAGTGACTGTCAGAACGAGACGTGACGTTTGAGATTTCGGTCTGTAAATCCCATCCTTTTAACATCCTGTAAAAGGAGTTTACAAAAGACATTACAGTCAGTACAGGATAGAAATTCAGAACAGATTATTTTAAATTCTCAGGAACATTCTTTCCTCTCTCGTTCCCCAAAAGCTGTAAATCTCCATCCCACACACTCTCTCTCCATTCTCACTCCGCTGCATCTAATATTCACCCTCCCAATTCTCCTGAAGGTGCTGATTCAGGCTGATTGACAGATCCCAGCTCACTGATTCCTGTCCTGGACACAGAGACCATAACAAATAGGAGCTGCAGTTGGCCATTCAGCCCATCGAGTCTGCTTAACCATTCATGGGATCAGTGGCCGATCTACCTCAGCACCACTTTCCCACACTATCCCCCATCTCCCTCACTGTCTTCAAGATCGAGAAACCTGTCAATCTCTGTCTTGAAAATACTTGATGACTGAGGCTCCACAGTCCTCTGGGGTAGAGAATTCCAAAGCTTCACTACATTCATTGAAGATCCCGGCCCCGTGTCACTGTCCATGTGGAGTCTGCACATTCTCCCCGTGTCTGCATAAAACGATGTGCAGGGTCAGTGAATTGGCCATGCTAAATTGCCCCTTAATTGAAAAAAAAAATTGGGTACTCTAAATCTTTTTGAAAATAAATTAATTTACGGGATTTGGCCTCACTTGTTAGGCCAGTATTTGTTGCCCATCCCAAGTTGCCCTTCAGAAAGTGGTGATAAGTGGCCTCCTTGCACACCCACTGTGCTGTTAGCGAGGGAGTTCCAGGATGTTGCCCCAGCGACAGTGAAGGAACGGTGATATATTTCCAAGTCGGTCTGGTGAGTGACTGGGAAGGGAACCTCCAGGTGTTGAGGTTCTGAGGTAGCTGCTGCTCTTGTCCTTCTAGATGACAGTGATCGCTTTGCTGGGCACCTTCGGTCTGTGCGCATTCAGGACCCTGACCTTCCCATTGCTTGCCATTTTATTTATTTATTTATATAAAATTTGGAGTACCCAATTCATTTTTTCCAAATAAGGGACAATTTTACCGTGCCAAGCCTCCCACTCTGCACATCTTTGGGTTGTAGGGGCCAATGCCAAGCAGACACGGGGAAAATGTGCAGACTCCACATGGACAGTGACCCAGAGCCGGGATCGAACCTGGGACCTCGGCGCCGTGAGGGAGCAGTGCTAACTACTGTGCCACCGTGCTGTCCTTGCTTGCCATTTTAACACAAGACCCTGCTCCCATGCCTGCCCTTGGCTTGTTGCAATGTCCCAGTGACGCTCAACGCAAACGGGAGGAACAGCATATCATCCTCCGGTTAGGCACACTACAGCTTTCCGGTCTCAATATCGGATTCAACAACTTCAAATGATTAGCTCTACCCCACCTCAACCTCTTTGTTTTCTTTCCATTTCATTTTAACTGTCCATTACCTGTTATTTCTTTCTTGTCTTTCTTCATATATATATATATATATTTCCCCCTCACTCTTTCCCCCTATCTTATCACCCCTTTCTTTACCTTTTGTCCCCTTTGCTTCCCGCTTCCCCCCTTTTTCTCATTTTACCTCTCTCCCAACCATGCCCCCTCCCCCCACATCTACATCTGTCACAGCTTACCTTCTGCTTTTAGTTTCTCTGCTGTTTGGTCTTTCTCACTTTTTATTCTCTCTGGGGACTGCCATTATAATCTTTATTTTTTTAATGATCTTTATTGTCACAGGTAGAATTACATTGACACTGCAATTAAGTTACTGTGAAAAGCCCCTAGTCGCCACATTCCGGCACGTGTTTGGGTACACAGAGGGAGAATTCAGAATGTCCAAATTACCTAATAGCACATCTTTCAGGACTTTTGGGAAGGAACCGGAGAACCCGGAGAAAACCCACACAGACACGGGGAAAACGTGCAGACTCCACACAGTGACCCAAGCCGGGAATTGAACCCGGGACCCTGCGCTGTGAAACCACAATGCTAACCACTGTGCTACTGTGTTGCCCTTCTTTTTCTTTTGTTTCTGTACTTATGACTGATCTTTCTTTCCCTCGCCTGACAGTATAAATATCTCCCACTTTCTATCCTTTCTAACTTTGACAAAGGGTCATCTGGACTCAAAAACATTAGCTCTTTTCTCTCCTCACAGGTACTGCCAGACCAGCTGAGATTTTCCAGCATTTTCTCTTCTGGAAATATATAATGTAGCTACAGTACGATATTACACAACTAGAAATAATAATCAATGTGCTTTATTACAGAGCCAATAATATTTCTAATCTGTCCAATATAACAACACTACACTTATTTCAATCCTCCATTAATTTACTGTCCCCTTACATGTCAGCCATCTCCTGGGGAAACCAGCCCTTTAATTGTGAACACTAGAAAAGAGTCATGATGTGGAGATGCTGTGTTGCACTGGGGTGAGCACAGTAAGAAGTCTTACAACACCAGGTTAAAGTCCAACAGATTTGTTTCAAACACGAGCTTTCGGAGCACTGCTCCTTCCTCAGGTGAATTCACCTGAGGAAGGAGAAGTGCTCAGAAAGCTCGTGTTTGAAACAAACCTGTTGGGCTAGAAAAGAGACCATCAGGGGCAGCAAGGTAGCATAGTTGTTAGCCCAGTTGCTTCACAGCTGCAGTGTCCCAGATTTGATTCCCGGCTTGGTTCACTGCCTGTGCGGAGTCAGCATGTTCTCCCCATGTCTGCATGGATTTCCTCCGGGTGCTCCGGTTTCCTCCTACAGTGCAAAGATGTGCAAGTTAGGTGGATTGGCCATGATAAATTGTCCCTTGTGTGAAAAAGTTTAGGTGAGATTACTGGGTTACGGGGATGAGGTGGGCTTAAGTAGGGTGTTCTTTCCAAGGGCCGATGCAGACTCAATGGGCCAATTGGCCTCCTTCTGCACTGTAAATTCTATGAATCCTTTTAGCCAAATAAATGTGTCAAGCTGAGGAGAGCAAAGGGTGTTAATGTCTTTAAGAGAGAGAGACCTGGGCCAAGCTTTCCAGAGTCTGCACCCTCCCTTGATTCACTTCCTTTCCCTTCAGTTGCTGCAAGTGACCAATTGAAGGTGAGAATGAGAAAAGAAATGGAAAAGGGGAGAAAAGAAAGTGTTTTACTCACAGATGTTGGAGACAGCAGGATTTTTCAGTCTGTATGAAGCTGAAACGTGATTAACACAAAGCCCGCGCGCTGATTGGCTGGAGGACCAGAGTCCTTCCGGTCGTCCCACTCTTCCCATTGGTTGCTGGCCGACTGAAAAAAATGGGCAACGGATGTCACGTGGTCATGGATGCCCTTTTGACCCCAACAGGAATAACCACCACTGCGCATGGTTTCTTCTCCTTTGGACATGCGCAGTCCCGGGCAGTCCCGCGCCCGGTGGATAGAGCGGTTTCCCCGGCGAGGCGGATAATGGGAGATTCAGCCGCCATTAACCATCTCCAAACCAGTCTCCAAACCCCTGGGACTGGGATGAGAGTGGGAGTGGGGGGCAGTGACCCCCATTCCAGACACAAAGTACATGTGTCACTGGGTTTGATTCTGACATCCCCCGTAGAAAACAGTTTGTTAACTTGAGGCACCTGGGTGACATATTGGGGAGAACAACAGCTGAGTGTGAAGCTGAACCCGAGAGTCAGCACCTTCAGGGGAGGAGAATTGGGGGAAAAGCAGAAGGTTAGTGGGATGAATTAGTGCTACAATCAATAGGGAAGGAGTGTGTGGAGGCAGAGACAGAGATAAGCAGTATTTTCTGTCACATGATCATGAGCTTGGATAATTTTATCAAATCATTTGTGAAACCTGGATTTACAATGTCCCTGTGAAACACCTTGGGATGTTTAATTACATTAAATGTGCTGTATAAATGCAAATTAATCTGTTATTGAAGGCTGTGACTTGGGCTCCTCCACTACCCAGAACACCAAGTCCCTGATCATGGACAGTCTGATTAACCAGTTTATTCACACAGATCCGACCAGCCCACTCAATCTCAGTGAATCTGCTGTTCTCAGGCTCCCTTGTAACTCCATCACTGCCCTCACTGCGCTGAGCTCAAGTGTGAACAAAGCATTTTTGGCTGCAGATTTGTAGTGTGAGAGGTTAAACCTATCAGGAGACGGTGAATAGGCCGGGTCACTGCTCTCATCAACATACAAGGCTGAGGGGCTAATGGAGGGCTGTAAATTATGAAAGGTTTTGATACACATGAAGAATGTTTTCACTTGTAAGGGTAAGACAAAAACTAGAAGCTATGAATGTGAGATAATCTAATCAGGAATTCAGGAGAAACTTCTTCCCCAGAGAGTGGTGGGATTGTGGAACTTGCTACCACAGGGATTGGTGGAGGTGAATAACATCGATATATTTATGGGGAAGCTGGATGAACACATGAGGGAAAAATGAACAGAGGGATACACTCATCGAGTAAGATAGGAAAGCATGAGAGAAGGCTCAAGTGAAGTATAAACACTGGCATGGATTGGTTGGACTGTTTCTGTGCTGTATATTCAATGTAATTAGCCTTGTATTGCCTTTAACTCTCACATTGTCGATTCCAGGTTAAAGAGAAACAGTTTCACTCCCAGAAAAACATTTCAGCTCATTGAACAATAGCTGGAAACAATCAGTGCCTCTTGTCAGCCAGGTGTCCGTGTGAGGAGTCAAGATATTCAATTCAACTACAAACATCTCATGTAATTTGTACCAATATGTCTTTGAAGAGCAGCTCTTTCTTTTCAAATGGACTGGATTATTTAAATTTATCAGGTTTTAATCAATTCTTTGAAGTGCTTAATTATCAGACAGTCTTATTCAAATCGGAATTTGTTTTATACAAGACAAAGTAGGCACATGATCAGCACCCCATTCACCATCTCCACCATTGATACCCAGTGTGTTGCATCTACAAGCGACCCAGTAACACAGTGGTTAGCACACTTGCTTCAAATTGCCAGGGATCGAGGATTGATTCACGGCTTGGGACACTGTCTGTGAGGAGTCTGCACATTCTCCCTGTGTCTGCGTGGGTTTCCTCCGGGTGCTCAAGTTTCCTCTCACAAGTCCTGAAAGTTGTGCTGTTAGGTGAATTGGACACTCTGAATTCTCCCTCAGTGTACCTGAACAGGCACCGGTGTGTGGCAACAAGGGGATTTTCACAGCATCCTTTAACGGCAGCATCCATTTTCCAACGTTAGAGGTCGCTGTGGCTGTTGGATAGATTCATTGTGGAGCTCCAGTGAACGAGTCTGCCCAGGGTCCCCTTCCCTAGTCTCACCTCGCCAGCTTCCGTCCTTCATCAACCCAACCCTGTGCAAAGAGCAGCAAAGACGGGAGCATGGAGTCGAGGTGTAGATCAGCCAGGAGCTGAATGAGTGGCAGAGGAGATCCCCTTACTAAACTTCCCGTAAATGTGTTTTAATGGGGATTGGGACCAGTTCTAATGTTTGTCTGTCTATCTATCTCAAATATTTTAACGTGTTAACATACAGCTTCAGCATCTCAGATACACATCAACCCTATTGGATGTCCCCATTCTTCCCCACTTCTTCCCCACTGTCACCAGACTCCTAAATGACCCTCTTATGGACTGACCTCATTAACACTACACCCATGTATGCTTCATCCGATGCCAATGCTTATGTAGTACATTGTATATATTGTGTTGCCCTATTATGTATTCTCATGTATTTTCTTGAATTCTGTTCAATTCCCTTTTCTTCCCATGTACTGAATGATCTGTTGAGCTGCTTGCAGAAAAATACTTTTCACTGTACCTCGGTACACGTGACAATAAACAAATCCAATCCAATCCAATCCATTTTATTGACCTGATCCAGGTTCGACTTGTTTATTAACTAAACACCTTATTAGCTTCCAGGCCTTAATAATAAACAGCGGATGTGCCAGATTAAACTGGATTTCCTTTAGTTCCTCCCACCTTTCCCAGATATCAAAAGGAAATTGGATGGGGACTTGAGGGCAATAAACTCACAGGGGTACGGGGATAGAAGGCGCGAATGGGACTGAATGGATGATTTACACAGGGTTAGCATGGACCCGATGGGTAGATTGGCCTCCTCCACTGCCCCAATGCGCCTCTGTCTATTGTTACCATCTCTGTAGAGATTGATAACTTATTAAATGAAAGGAATCTCCAATGGAAAGAAAACCAATGGACAAAATTTCACATTTTCAAACTTTTACTCAACAAACCAACTAAAATCGACACAAACCTGAATTAACAGGGACTGGATATTTCACAGGACAAGAGAAATTTCACTTTAATAGTCAGTACAACAAAGATACATCCCACATTGTTCTGAGCCCTCACATTACTTCCTGTGGAAATGTTGCACCATGGACAATCTCACAGTCTTCCCAATCTCCCTCTGCAATGTCGGATCCCTCACTTCCCACCCAATGGACTTGGCCTTCGAGTCACTTCCACCAACAGCCGAATTCCAGCCAAGGTCGTGAATATTGTGAACACCAACAAAGTGCCCGTCTGTAAATGCTCTCTCTTTCGGGTTGTGACGCTCTTATGTACCTAGAGACTCCATTTTTGGACCTCTTTAAACTGTATGGTTGGATTTCGCATAACTGAAATAGAAGCAAGTGGTGTTTTCCGATCCACAACCCCCTGCTCTCCTAGCCTTCAGCAAGCTGTCCTTTCCAACTGTGTAACACACGATATAACATAGTCCCTGCTGTATTCTCAGTGCACTGCTTCAACACCCAGACCTGTTGGAAGCTCCACGCTCTGTTTTCAACTGCAGGTTTCCTTATTAACTGTGTCTGTCCTTTACCTCCAGCAACCGAACCTGCTTCAGTGGGACGGAAAGTGTAACTGAATATCCGATTATCTGTCTATTCAGTCTTGGCTTCTTCAGCTTTACGTTCCCACAGCAACCTCAGGTCACATGGTCATTTCTTGGAACTGATGACCTCAGAACCAGGAAATCAATTCCTCTCCTTCAGAAGAATCTCCAGTTTCACTTTGGGTCTTAAAGGGTTCGTTGCACAAAAAAGTCTTTCCCCCAAATAATAATAAAACAATACTAATAATTATTATTAATCTTACTATTAAATTATTAAAGGTATTTTCCCAAAGTACCTGGGTCAACACATGCCCTCCCCTCCCCAAGGAATAAAGCTTCTGAAGTAAGCATGTTTTCAGAATCCTTTCATGCTACAACACATTTGAACATAATAAACACTGTAACAATGTCTTTATTACACACTGTTCAGGTAATGGATTCTCTTTTTCCCATTTTACAATGAAACATATCACCTTGGCAATACTAGAAGCTTAACCCTGAACAAAACTAACCCAATGTGACAATGAGGTTTGAAATTTCAGCTTGCTCGAGAGTTCCAGTGCTCTTGTCAACAAGAGTCCATTTTACTATTGGTTGATTCACTTTCTTTGAACCTTCCCAAGAGATATCCTTGCCCATCTCACAGTCTTCCCAGTTTTCCTTGGTTAAGAGGTTGTGCTTCCTCAGATTCACCTGAGGAAGGAGCAGTGCTCCGAAAGCTTGTGCTTGAAACAAACCTGTTGGACTTTAACCTGGTGTTGTAAGACTCCTTACTGTGCTCACCTCAGTCCAAAGCCGGCATCTCCACATCTTAGGCAGGAATACAATTGAACTGTTTCATACAGTTACTGTAATTCCTTATTCATACAGTTTCAAATGTTGAGGCTAATCAGAGCTTGAAGGTCTCTCTTGCCAGTACATTTATCCTCATTGCACATTCTTTATACATACAATTAAGCTTTTACATTTTTACAACAAATAAAACTCAGGCTTTTACTATAATTACTGATTCATTACAGTTTCATTAATTGTAACTTAATTAAGGATCACCAGTATTTCATCATCTGTTACAGACTTATAGCTAATTAATATATATTTAATTAATACATTTGATTAATGCAAGATACTACTGGTTCTCTACTGAGTAGTACTACACTCCGTATGCTTCACCCGGTGTCTGTCTATATATTTACATTGTGTATTTATTAAATGTCCTATTTTATCATGTATAGAGCAATCTGTCTGGACTGCACGCAGTACAATACTTTTCGCTGTACCTCAATACACGTGACAATAAATCAAATCCAATCAAAGAGACAGTTTCTCACTAGTCTTCAGATTGAACAATGAGACTTCTTAAAAATGATTCATTCATGAGAGGTGGGCATCACTGGCTGGGCCAGCGTTTACTGCTCATTCCAATTGCCCTTGAACTGCGTGTCTTGTGAGGCTAATTCAGAAGTCACTTACATGTCAACCACAACATTGCTGTGGATCTGGAGTCACGTGTAGGCCAGGCCACATAAGGAGAGCAGATTTCCTAAAGAACATGAGTGAACCAGACGGCTTTTTACAACAATCGCCAATGTCAACATTAGACTTAATTTGAGGCTTTTATTCAATTTCAATATCTGTCGTAGCCAGATTCGATCTCAGATCCCCAGAGCATTAACCTGGGTCTCTGGATTACTCGGCCAGTAACAATACCATTACACCACTGCCTAGCCCACATAGTCTTGGCAGAATATAATGTCTTGTAAATTCTCAAAACGATAAAGTAATTTATTTTTTCAATCAAATTCTGATAGCTCTACAGTTTCTGAAAACATTTTTGTTGATGGTGTTATTTTCTGAAATAAAGTCTTTACAAAATAATTAACTAATACACCAATTCACTAATGATAATCAACGTTCACTGCTGAATAATCATTAATTTATTTATTGCTTTTTGCTATGAAATCAATACACAATTAATATAGAAAAGGTACAGAAGGTGAAATGGCTGCAGGAAGCCACGTGTTAGAGGTATAAAAGGGCTGCCTTGACCTTGTTACTAATGACAGTGAATACACTATAAAAATAACAATTTTGAAACTAAATGTGATTACACATGCGCACTTACAGCTTCTTACATTACAACAGTGAATATATTTCAAAAGTACGCCATTGGCTTTAAAACACTTTTGGAGGTCCAGTGGTAGTGAGAGGTTTTATAGAAATGTACACTTGTTCCAATTGTCTGCAATCTAGGATATATTACACTCGGTGTCCTCACCAAAATCATTGATAAAGATTGAGTCTTAATTTTGTGTAATAACATCGTTGACACCATTTTGATACTCTGTGAAACCCCAGACACATCATATGCACAACGTGTTGTTGTGACTTGGAATGCACTGTCTATAAATAGTGCTGAAATCTCATTGCACTGTAACTTCCAAAAGGGAATTTGATGCATTCTGAAAAAAAAGTTAACAATGGGATTAAATGGATCGCCATACAAAGAGCTGGCATAGGGAAAATGGGCCAAATAGACTCCTCTGTGCTCAAGGAGCCTTGTGTACATGTAAAACGAGTGGTAATGACCTGGAAACCTACTGCCTATAAAGGTGGGAGATGCAGAAATGAGGGAAGGATTTCAACAGAACATTCGGATGGTCACTGAGAGAAATCAACCTACAGGGATTCGGGGACAGAACGAGGCAATGGACAGACTGATTTGCTCCACAGAGAACCAACATGGTCTCAAAGGGCTGAATGGCCTCATTCCCCACCGTCCAGATGCTGTGATCTCAGGAGAGAAATTCAGCTGCTCCAGTCACTCCAACTAACTGGAGTCCCTTATCCCTGGTGCCATTCTTGTAAATTTTCACAGTAACTTCACTGCAGTGTTAATGTAAGCCTACTTGTGACAGTAATAAAGATCATTATTGTAAATGTCTCTACAATCTAAGAACTTCACATCTTTCCTAAAGCGTGGGCCCCATATACAAGGTTCCATTCCAGAGGATAGAATTGAAAAGCAGGGAGGTTATGTTCAACTTGTTTAGAGCCAGGGTTCAGACTACACTGGGAGCACTGTCAACATTTGTCATCTCCATTTAGAAAAAGGAAATAGAGGCACTGGAGAAGGTGTAACAAAGATTCATAATATACAGAACTGAGAGCATTTAACACTCAGGAAAGGCTGGGGCTGCTTTTTCTGGAAAAGAGAAGACTGATGGGTGACCTGATGGAAATCTCTCAGATTGTGAAGGGATTCAATAATCCAACAGGAATTTCAGTAGAAACCGCTTTACCCAAGCGAGTGGTGAGAATGTGCAACTTGCTACCACAGCGAGTGGTTCAGGTGAACAGCATGAATCCATTGAACAGGAAGCCAGATACATACATGAGGGAGAAAGGAATGGAAGGAGATGCTGATGTGGGCGAGATGTCGAGGGGTGGGTGGAGGATCATGTGGAGCATAAATACTGACACAGATCATGGCTAACCTCAGCGGTATGGGAATTTAACTTGTGCTGTTGATGTCACTCAGCAACGAACCAGCCTTCCAGCCAACTGAGCTAACCGATCCCTGTGTAAATCTGTAATATTGCTTAAATATTATGATTGTCTGTCTCACACCATACTATTTAATGTAGTTTCCCAGTGCCCCTCAGACAACATGCCCCTCATACCCGGATAGTTTCCTTCTGTGAGAAGCACCAAGATAAATTAAACAAAAGAACCATGAAAACCACCATAGCCCATCTTCAAGGCAATGTGGCATGATTTTTGGGTTTCCAAACAGAAATAGTAATGTAACATCTTCTAATCTCCAAACATCCTTTCACTCTTTGATCCTTGTGAAATGTGAAACCAGATATTCGCAAGAAGGCTCAGAGAGAATCAGCCCACTGGAGGCGAAGTCGTGAGACCGGTCAGTCCAGCAGAAGGAAACCCTCTGACCATCCCATTGACCAACAGAATGAAACAAATGCAGTCCTGGATATAATTGACAACAGAAACACTAACAGCAGAATCCAATCCCTGTAATCAGTTGTGAACTTGTTGGTGTCTCAGAAAGTGCACTGAAGTGGGCAGCATGGTGGCGCAGTGGTTAGCATTGCTGCCACACGGTGCCGATGTCCCAGGTTCGATCCCGACTCTGGGTCACTGTCCGTGTGGAGTTTGCACATTGTCTCCATGTGGAGACAACTTCTCCCTGTGTTTGCGTGGGTTTTGCCCCCACTACCTAAAGATGTGCAGGGTAGGTGGATTGGCCACGCTAAATTGCCCCCTTAATTGGAAAAAATGAATTGCGTTCTCTAAATTTCTATATAAAAAAAGTGCGATGAATTACAAAACCCCGTCACACATTGAGGGCAGGTGAATGGCCTCTCCCCAGTATAAACTCCCTGTTGTGACTGCAGATGGCATAACCGAGTGAATCACACAAACAGACATAAACGGGTGTGAGATAATCGGATTGTGGAGACATGGCCCAAGGGTGACCAGGGATTGGAACTGAATATATTCAGTATTCAGGAAGGACCAGACAAAAAGGAAAAGGCAGTGGAGTGGCAGAGGAAATTAATGCAATAGTGGGGAAGGATATTAGCTCCAACAATGTGGAATCTGTATGGGTAGAGCTGAGAAACACCAAGGGGCACGGAAATTCATGGGCATCGTATATAGAAGCCCAAACTGCAGTGGTGATGTTGGGAATGGCCTAACACAGGAAATTCGGCTGACTGTAAAAGTTCTATAAGGATGTGAAGAGAAAAAGATTGGTGAAGGCAAAGTAGGTTCCTTACAGTCAGAAACAGGAGAATGGATAATTGGGGACAAAGAAATGGCTGAGCAAATAAATAATATTTTGGTTCTGTCTTCACAAATGAGGGCACAAATCAGACACCAGAAATGTTGGGGAACGCGGGATTTAGTGAGAGGTAGGACTGAAGGAGATCAATATTAGTAGAGAAATGGTGTTTGGGGAAATTGATGGGATTGAAGGGTGATAAATCCCCAGGGCCTGATACTCTGCATCCCAAAGGGCTGAAACAAGTGGCTCTAGAAATAGTGGATGCATTGGTGGTCATCTTCCAGGATTCTATAGACTCTGGAACAGTTCCTGCAGATTGGGGCTGGTTTAGCTCACTGAGCTAAATCGCTGGCTTTTAAAGCAGACCCAGGCAGGCCAGCAGCACGGTTCGATTCCCGTACCAGCCTCCCCGGACAGGCGCTGGAATGTGGCGACTAGGGGCTTTGTCACGAGTAGGCTTCAATGAAGTTACTGTGAAAAGCCCCTAGTCGCCCACATTCCACCGCCTGTTCGGGGAGGCGTGTACGGGAATTGAACCATGCTGCTGGCCTCCCTTGGTCTGCTTTCAAAGCCAGCGATTTAGCCCAGTGTGCTAAACCAGCCCCTGGTGACCAATAAGCGATTTTAATTTTCATTTTCATTTCAGAGTGGAGTGTGGCTTATGTAACTCCACTATTTAAAAAGCGAGACGGAGAGAAAAAGGGAAGTATAGACCAGTAAACCGGACATCGGCAAAATTCTAGAATCCATCATCAAAGATCTTAAAGCAAAGCACTAAGAAACAGTGGCAACATCGGGCAGAGTCAGCATGGATTTATGAAGGAGAAATCATGCTTGACAAATCTACTGGAATTCTTCGAAGGTGTAACTGGTAGAGTTGACGAGGGCGAGCCAGTGGATGTGGTATATCTGGACTTTCAGATGGCTTTTGACAAAGTCCCGTGTAAGAAATTAGCATGTAAAATTAAAGCACATGAGATTGGCGTGTTGAATAGGTAGAAAATTGGTTGGCAGACAGGAAACCAAGAGTAGGGATTAATAGGTCTTTTTCAAATTAGCAGGCAGTGACTAATGGCGTACCGCAGGGATCGGTGCTAGGACCCCAGATATTCACAAGATGTATTAATGATTTTTTAAAAGTTTTAATTACCCAATTTTTTTTCCAATTAAGGGGCAATTTATCGTGGCCAATTCACCTACCCTGCACATCTTTGGGTTATGGGGGTGAGACTCACGCAGACACGGGGGAGAACTTGTCTCCACACGGACTCAAAACAAGAAGGCAGACTATTAGCTGAATGGCCATAAATTGGGAGAAGAGAATGTGCAACGAGACCTGGGTATCCTTGTACACCAGTCACTGAAGGTAAGCATTCAGCTACAGCAGCGGTAAAGAAGGTAAATGGTATGTTAGCCTTCATCGCGAGCGGATCGAGTACAGGAGCAGGGATATCTTGCTGCAATTATACAGGGCCTTGGCGAGACCCAGACCTGGAATGTTGTGTGGCAGTTTGGTCTCCTTATCTGAGGAAGGATGTTCTTGCTCTGGAGGGAGTGCAGCGAAGGTTTACCAGACTGACTCCTGGGATGGTGGGACTGAAGTATAAGAGATTGAATCAGTTAAGATTGTATTCGATGGGTTCAGACGAATAGGGATCTCATAGAACCTAAAATATTGTAACAGGACTTGACAGGGTAGATGTGGGAAAGGTTTTCCCGATGGTAGGAGTGTAAAGAACGAGAGGTCGCAGTCTGAGTGATACGGGGTGGACCATTTAGGATAGAGATGAGAAGTAATTTCTTCAACCAGAGTGGTGAGTCTGTGGAATTTGTACCACAGGAAATAGTTAGGCCAATACATTGTAGCTTCAAGAATGCAGTTGGAATATAGCCACTCTAGGGTGAAGGGGATCAAAAGGATAGGAGGGGAAAACTGGATTAAGCTATGGAGTTGGATGATAAGCCATGATCGTAATGAATGGCAGAACAGGTGCGAAGGGCCAAAGGCCTCTTCCTGCTCCTATTTTCAATGGTTCTATGTAATCCCTTCCCACACTAAGAGCAGGTGAATGGTCTCTCCCTGTGTGAACTCGCTGGTGTGTCTGCAGGTGGGATAACTGAGTGAATCCCTTCCACACTGAGAGCAGGTGAACGGCCTCTCCCAGTGTGAAACTCTCTGATGTTCTCAGCAGGGCTGATGAATCAATGAATCCCTTCCCACACTGAGAGCAGGTGAATGGCCTCTCCCCAGTGTGAACTCGCTGATGTCTCAGCAGGGTTGCTGAATCAATGAATCCCTTCCCACACTGAGAGCAGGTGAACGGTCTCACCCCAGTGTGAACTCGCTGGTGTATCCGGAGTGTGGATGAATCATTGAATCCCTTCCCACACTGAGAGCAGGTGAATGGCCTCTCCCTAGTGTGAACTCGCTGATGTCTCAACAGGGTGGATAACTGACTGAATCCCTTCCCACACTGAGAGCAGATGAATGGCCTCTCCCCAGTGTGAACCCGCTGATGTCTCCGCAGGGCGGATGAATCACTGAACCCTTTCCCACACTGAGAGCAGGTGAATGGCCTCTCCCCAGTGTGAACTCGCTGATGTTCCCGCAGGTGGGATAACTGAGTGAATCCCTTCCTACACTGAGAGCAGCTAAATGGCTTCTCCCCAGTGTGAATTTGCTGATGTCTCTGCAGACTGGATAACTGAGTGAATCCCTTCCCACACTGAGAGCAGGTGAATGGCCTCTCCCCAGTGTGAACTCGCTGATGTTCCCGCAGTTGGGATAACTGAGTGAATCCCTTCCTACACTGAGAGCAGCTAAATGGCTTCTCCCCAGTGTGAATGCGGCGATGAATCTCCAGCTCAGATGGGAATCTGTATCTCTTCCCACAGTCCCCACATTTCCACGGTTTCTCCATGTTTTATGTCTCCTCTTGTCTCTCCAGATTGGACAATCAGTGGAAGCCTTGTCTACACACAGAACATGTGGTCTGTCTCTCCTCACTGTGAATGGTGTGATGTTTTTTCAGGCCGTGTAACTGGTTAAAGCTCTTTCCACAGTCAGTGCTCTGGAACACTCTCACTCGGGTGTGTGTTTGTGGGGGTCTCGGTGCTTTTCCAGTCACACTCATGTTTAAAATCTTTTGAAACCGGCAAATTGGACAAACATTTCTCCTTCTCGCTGATGATATTCAGAGCTCGATGATATTCAGATCAGAAAGAATCAAGTGAGTTTGTCACATCGAGACGTGATGTTTGAGATTTCTGTCTATAATTCCTCCTCTTCCAATATTCTTTAAAAACAATTGACAAAAGTCATCATTGTTAGTACAGGATAGAAATTCAGAACAGACAGTTCTAGTTCCTCTGGAACATTATTTACTCTCTTGTTCTCTAAAAGCTGTAAATCTCCATACCACACAATCTCCCTCCATTCTCACTCTACTGTATCTAATATTCACCCTCCCAATTCTCCTGATGGTGCTGGTTCATGTTAATTGACAGATCCAAGCTCAGCTCACTGCTTCCTGACCAGCACAGAGCCATTAGAACAGGAGTAAGAGTCGGCCGTTTGGCCCATCGAGTCTGCTCAACCATTCAATGAGATCCTTGACCGATCTACCTCAGCCCCAATTTCCCACACGATTCCAATATCCCTCGATATATTCAATATCTAGAAATCTATCAATATCTGTCTTTTTTTTAAACAAACAATTTTATTGAGGTATTTTAGGCATATAGAAAAAGTGACATTGTATAGTACAAAAAAAGAAGTCAAGACGCAAATTAAACATAGTGCAAACCACGGCTCTGTTCGCGCAAGGACCTGCCTCAATATCCCCCTACTCTACTCTCCCATTAGTTCCTTGAAGACGTCCGAGACTCTACCCTCTCCCACCTCGCCCCTAGAAACTACCCTGTCCTGCCTCCCCTTCGGTGGGAGACGTGGGAAGGACGGCTCCAGTCTGCGTACGAAATCCCGCACCTGGAAGTATCCCTCGTTCCCTCTCGCCAGCCCAAACTTCTCCTCCAGCATCCTCATGCCCGGAAAGCTCCCTTCCAGGAACAGATCCTCACAATCCCCATCCTCACAGATCCCCAACCTCACAATCCCCGCCCTCCTCCACAGTCAATACCCCCGTCCATGTTCCCCGGGGCAAATCGGTGGTTGTCGCAGATTGGGGTCCACACTGATGCTCTTACCTCCCCTCAATGCCTCCTCCACTGGCCCCAGATCCAAAGAGCCGCCACCACTATCGGCTTGTGGAGAACCGTGCCAGCGGAAGCGGCAGAGGCGCCGTGACCAGGGCTGCTAAGCTAGTGCCCCTGCACGAAACAGCATCAATATCTGTCTTGAACATACCTGATGACTGAGGCTCCACATTCCTCTGGGGTAGAGAATTCCAAAGCGTCACCACATCCTTGAGTGAAGAGATCCCTCCTCATCTCAGCTTTCATTCTATTTTCCTGCCTGTTCCCCATAACCCTTAACTCCATTGTCAATAAAATATCTGTTAAACTTGTGCGTCAATATATTCAGAGGCTCCCAGATACAACTGGTCCCTATGGAAGAGAAATCCAAAGACTAACAACCCTCTGAGGGAAGAGATGACTGGAAATATATAACGTAGCTACAGTCTTATATTACGAGAAATAATAATACATTTACTTTATTACAGAACGGTAAATAATATCTAACCTGTACCATGTAACAACACTGGACATACCTCTGTCCATTATTAATTTAATTGCCCTGAAATGTCAGCCATCTCCCGGGGAACTCACCCCTTTAATTGTGAACATTAGGAAAGGGGCAATCATTTTTTGAAATAAATTTAGAGTAACCAATTTTTTTTTTAATTAGGGAGCAATTTAGCGTGACCAATCCACCTACCCTGCACATCTTTGGGGTGAGACCCACGCAGACACGGGGAGAATGTGCAAACTCCACACAGACAGTGACCCAGGGCTGGGATTCGAAGCCGGGTCCTCAGCGCCACAGGCAGCAGTGCTAACAACTGTGCCACGCACCTCCCCAGAGAAACCAGAATTGTCTGTTCAGAATTTCTATCCTGGATTGACAGTGATTACTCTTTTATTAATTACAAAAAAATTAAATTTAGACTACCCAATTCCACCCCCCCCCCCCCCAATTAAGGAGTAAATTTAACATGGCCAATTCACCTACCTGCACATCCTATTGGATTGTGGGGGCCAGACCCACGCAGACACGGGGAGAACATGCAAACTCCATATGGCAGTGGCCCGGTATCAAACCCAGGTCCTCGGTTAACCACTGTGCCATCGTACCTGCCCCTATAGTGTTGACTTTTGTGAACTCCTTTTACTGGACATTACAAGGGGAGGATTTACAGATAGAAACTCAAATCAAACTTCACATCAAGATTTAACAGAGTCAGGACCTGAATATCATTGGCCTGTGAATGTGGAAGAAGAAATGTTTGTCTGTTCTGTCTGCAGGAAAAGATTTTCAAGATCAGTGTGACTGAAAAAACCCCGATACACGCACGCACGACTCGAATGAGAGTGTTCCAGTGAACTGACTGTGGAAAGAGCTTTCACCAGTTACACAGTCTGAACAAACATCACACCATTCACAGCGGGCCGTACATGTGTTCTCTATGGGGACAAGACTTCAACTGATCGTCAAATGTGGAAAGCGACAAGGGAACCAGCAGCGTGCTGAAACTATGGAAATATGGGGACTGTGGGAAGGGATTCAGATCCCCATGTGAGCTGGAGACTGATCACCATAATCATACCGGCGACAAACCATTCACCTGTTCTGAGTGTGGAAAGGGATTCACTCAGTTATCCCAGTGAGGATTTATCCTCGAGGTGGGCAATATCATTGTTCTTTTTCTTTTTGTTCTGAGAGGGGTTGCCCTGCCAGAAGTAAGCTGGTGAATGAGAGTCAGATGGGGGCTGCAGCTGGTGATGACTATGTGTATCTGGGTGGGGCGTTGGCAGGAAATGAGGGTGGGACAGAGGGGTTAGCTTGCTGGTAATGACTATAGAACTGCTTTTGTTTTACTCTCAGGGTGTGTGTGGCAGCCATCTTGTGTGGACCCTTGGCCTGTACTTTTTGAAGATTTACTCGATCGTCCCTCACGGTGGAAATGGCTGATTCCATGATGGGGAAGTGGGGGTGGGAGACCCCGGATTTGGCTGGTCATCCAGAATGTAATGGGATTGGGTGGAACAGTGAAGAGGTAGAGTGTTTTCGCTCACTGAAAGAATCTAAATGCTGGTGTGGTGCTCTTGCAGGAGACTCACTTGCAGGTTAGAGATCAGACCAGGGTGGCACGGTGGCGCAGTGGCTAGCACTGCTGCCTCACGGCACCGAGGTCCCAGGTTCGATCTGGCTCTGCATCATTGGCTGCGTGGAGTGTGCTCATTCTCCCCATGTCTGCATGGGCTTCGCCCCACAACCCAAAGCTGTGCAGGTTAGTGGATTGGCCACTGAAATTGCCCCTTAATTGGAAAAGAAATAATCGGGTACTCTAAACATATAGAAAAAAAGATGGAGATCAGACCAGACTGCGGAGGGGTGAGCCAAGTGTTTCACTCGGGCTTTGACGAAGGGCTCGAGCTGCTGCAATTCTAATCAATAAACAGATTCCTCTTTCGGTCACTGGGCTCGTTGCGGACACTAATGGGAGATACACGGTGGTCAGTGGGTTGTTGGCAGGTACATTGGTGGTGCTGGTGAATGTCTATGCCCCTAACTGGGATGATGTGCGGCACGGTAGCCCAGTGGTTAGCACTGTTGCTCCACAGCACCAAGGACCCAGGTTCAATTCCCAGCTTGGGTCACAGTCTGTGCGGAGTTTACACGTTCTCTCCGTGTCAGCGTGGGTTTCTTCCGGGTGTTCCGGTTTCCTCCCGCAGTTCCAAAAGACGTGCTGTTAGGTAATTTGAACATTCTGAATTCTCCCTCAGTGTACCTGAACAGGCGCTGGAATAGGTGACCTGGGGATTTTCACAGTTAACTTCATTGCAGTGTTAATAATAAAGAATGTGGCAATTATGTGGCATTTGTGAAAAAATTGTTGGGATCCATCCCAGACCATCCGACATCGACCCAGGCACCAGAAACGACAATGGCAAACCCAGCAAAAGATTTTTAATAACTGTTCTCATCAGCAGATTGTAAAAGGATTACGGGACACAGATTTAAGGTTGTGAACAAGATCTACAGGGGAGATAGGAGGTAGTCATTTTATAGATCTGAAACTCAATGCTTACACACAAAGGTTGATAATCTCCAGGTCCTGATACCTCGAACGGTGGTTCGATTGTGAGTTTCCTGTCTGCGAATCCCTTTCTAATCCCCCGTGAAAGAAGTTTACAAAGGCATCACTGTCAGTCCAGAAATGTAATTCAGGAAAGATAAAATATTTCTCCTGGTTTGAATTTGCTGTGTGTAAATCCTCCCCTCGTAATCCCCTGTAAAAGGTGTTTCCAAAATTATTCACAGATTATAGAATTTATCATAGAATTTACAGTGCAGAAGGAGGCCATTCGACCCATTGAGTCTGCACCGGCTCTTGGAAAGAGCACCCTACCCAAGGTCCACACCGCCACCCTATCCCCATAACCCAACACTAAGGGCAATTTTGGACACCAAGGGCAATTTAGCATGGCCAATCCACCTAACCTGCACATCTTTGGACTGAGGGAGGAAACCAGAGCACCCAGAGGAAACCCACACACACGGGGAGGATGTGCAGACTCAGACAGTGACCCAAGCCGGAATCGAACCTGGGACCCTGGAGCTGTGAAGCAATTGTGCTATCCACTGTCCTACCATGCTACTCGTAATCACTGTCAGTCCAGAAAAGAAATCCACTACATTCTCTCCTCCTGCTCCCGGGTCCACGATGACCACTCATGCTCCCCTCTGCACACTGACCCTCGTTGTCATCAGCAGTCCCCTGATTTGAGGATGATGTTGACTCAGGGTTGCAAGTTTCTGCCCTGGGTCTTCATGTGACTGAACAGAGCCGCAGAGCTTTCGACACGTGGGGCAAGATGTCCAATGAGGCAGTGAAATCCGGAGAGCAGGATTTGTTTCCTTTTCTTTCCATCTCTGCCACCGCTTTGCATCATCAATAAGACATTGGGACTCAAAGACTAATCCAGTTTGATGGACAAGTTGTCTCCATTCTGAACAATGGGGAACAAGCTCCTCCCACTCATTGAAACATGTAAGAAGTCTTACAACACCAGGTTAAAGTCCAACAGGTTTGTTTCAAACACGAGCTTTCGGAGCACGGCTCCTTCTTCAGGTGAATGGAAGGCTTGTTCCAGAAATGTTTATATAGACACAGTCAGAGATGCCCCGGAATGCGAGCACCTGCAGGCAATCAAATCATCAAAGATGCAGAGAGAGAGGTAACTCCAGGTTAAAGAGGTGTGAATTGTCCCAAGCCAGTTCAGTCGGTAGCCTCTGCAAGTCCAGGCTTGTTGGTGGGGCCGAATGTAATGCGACATGAATCCCAGATCCCGGTTGAGTCCGCATTCATGCGTGCGGAACTTAGCTATAAGTTTTTGCTCAGCAATTTTGCGTTGTCGCGTCTCCTGAAGGCCTCCTTGTAGAATGCTGACCCGGAGATCAGAGGCTGAATGTCCTTGACTGCTGAAGTGTTCCCCAACTGGAAGGGAACAGTCCTGCCTGTTGATAGTCGCACGATGCCCGTTTATTCGTTGTCGCAGTGTCTGCATGGTCTCGCCAATGTACCACGCTTCGGGACATCCTTTCCTGCAGCGTATGAGGTAGACTACATTGGTCGAGTCGCACGAGTATGCGCCGCGTACCTGGTGGGTGGTGTTTCCACGTGTAATGGTGGTGTCCATGTCGATGATCTGGCATGTCTTGCAGAGATTACCCTGGCAGGGTTTTGTGGTGTTGTGGTTGCTGTTCTGAAGGCTGGGTAATTTGCTGCAAACAATGGTTTGTTTGAGGTTGCGCGGTTGTTTGAAGGCCAGTAGTGGGGGTGTGGGGATGACCTTGGCAAGATGTCCATCCTCGCTGATGATGTGTTGGAGGCTGCGAAGATGTCGTAGTTTCTCCGCCCCAGGAAAGTACTGGACGACGAAGGGTACTCTGTCAGTGGTGTCCCTGGCGCTCGACTCATTGATCGACAGTTCCACCGCGCCACAGCAAAAAACCGCACCGACCTCCTCAGAAGACAAACACGGGACACCACTGACAGAGTACCCTTCGTCGTCCAGTACTTTCCTGGGGCGGAGAAACTACGACATCTTCTTCGCAGCCTCCAACACATCATCAGCGAGGATGGACATCTTGCCAAGGTCATCCCCACACCCCCACTACTGGCCTTCAAACAACCGCGCAACCTCAAACAAACCATTGTTTGCAGCAAATTACCCAGCCTTCAGAACAGCAACCACAACACCACAAAACCCTGCCAGGGTAATCTCTGCAAGACATGCCAGATCATCGACATGGACACCACCATTACACGTGGAAACACCACCACCAGGTACGCGGCGCATACTCGTGCGACTCGACCAATGTAGTCTACCTCATACGCTGCAGGAAAGGATGTCCCGAAGCGTGGTACATTGGCGAGACCATGCAGACACTGCGACAACGAATAAACGGGCATCGTGCGACTATCAACAGGCAGGACTGTTCCCTTCCAGTTGGGGAACACTTCAGCAGTCAAGGACATTCAGCCTCTGATCTCCGGGTCAGCATTCTACAAGGAGGCCTTCAGGAGACGCGACAACGCAAAATTGCTGAGCAAAAACTTATAGCTAAGTTCCGCACGCATGAATGCGGACTCAACCGGGATCTGGGATTCATGTCGCATTACATTCGGCCCCCACCAACAAGCCTGGACTTGCAGAGGCCTACCGACTGAACTGGCTTGGGACAATTCACACCTCTTTAACCTGGAGTTACCTCTCTCTCTGCATCTTTGATGATTTGATTGCCTGCAGGTGCTCGCATTCCGGGGCATCTCTGACTGTGTCTATATAAACATTTCTGGAACAAGCCTTTCCATTCACCTGAAGAAGGAGCCGTGCTCCGAAAGCTCGTGTTTGAAACAAACCTGTTGGACTTTAACCTGGTGTTGTAAGACTTCTTACAATAAAGATGGCGGCTGTAACCCGAGCCGAACATGAGGAGTTGCAGTTCTGCTAGGTACAGACTGGATCCCGGATTTTTTCTCGCGGTTTGCGGCTCACAACAGCTTTCACAACGTTTCCGCCCATCCCGCGATCTCCGCTCCCTCATTTTGTTAAACGCCTCTTACCAATTTCCGATCTGAAAAAAAAAACGGCCTTCTCCTTCGCTATTATCCACACTGCGCATGCTTTAATCACAGCAGGCCCCGCCCTCATTCACTCCGATTAGTTGGAGGACCAGCCGCCTCATATGGTCCTCAGCCCCGCCTCCCTTCCTATTGGTCGGACCTGCCGTCAATCACCCGGACATTGTGACGGTTACCGATGGTGAGAGCGGCCATTGGCTCAGGCTAACTCGCTGATTGTTCCTGTCTCTGGCCTCCCAGTCCCAACACACTGCTGCCTCTGACCTCCCACCCCTGTGCCTGAGGTGGGAGTGGGATCATATGGAACTGCAGACCCTGCCCTCATTGGATTCAATGATGTTTCACTTCTTCACTGCAGCCTGACTTATGATTGCAACAGACCTGTGTTTGCCACTCTCAAAGTGAGTGAATCCTTGCTGTTTATCCTCTGGGCCCCAACTCCACTATATTGTCCGAGACCCTGAGGTGGTGTTGG